>NW_013654634.1:47500-70000 GCF_000499385.1 Eimeria necatrix
GCTAGCTGGCTACCTAACTATCTAGCTAGCTAGCTAGCTACCTAACTATATTGTTCGCTAGCTAGCTAGCCACCTAACTATCTAGGTAGCTAGCTAGCTAGCTACCTACCATCTAGCTAGCTAGCTAGCTACCTACTATCTAGCTAGCTAGCTAGCTAGCTGTCTAGCTACCTAACTAGCTAGCTAGCCAGCTACCCAACTAGCTAGCTAGCTAGCTAGCTAGCTAGCTACCTGACTATCTAGCCAGCTAGCTAGTTAGCCAGCTAGCTACACTGTAGATGAGGCTACGTTCCAAATAGCTGACAGGCGGAATGGCTAGCTAGCTAACCAGCTGGCTAGCCAGCTAGCTAGCCGGCCAGCCAGCTAGCTAGCTAGCTAGCTAGCCAGTCCGCCGGCTAGCTAGCTACGCAGCCGCATGTATTACTGAGTAAGCCCAGGCCCTGCAAAACTGTGAGGCTGACTCCTGGCCAGCTAGTTAGCTAGCTAGCTAGCCAGCTAGCTACAGTAGCTAGCGAGCCAGCTGGCTAGCTAGCTAGCTACAGTGGCTAGCCAGCTAGCTAGCTAGCTAGCTAGCTAGCTGGCTAGCTACCTAGAAAGATTATTTTCTCTAAATAGCTAGCTAGCTGAGAAGCAGCCGCCGCCGGAACTGACAAAATACAAATGACTGTACAAGACGAGAAAAACCAATCTGCTGCTGCTGCTGCAGCTGCTCCCCGCTGCAGTTGTTGCTGCTGCAGTTGCTGCTGCGACCTGCAGCAGCTGCTGCTGCTGCAGTTGCTGCTGCGGCCTGCACCAGCTGCTGCTGCAGTTGCTGCTGCGGCCTGCACCAGCTGCTGCTGCTGCTGCTGCTGCTGCTGCGGCCTGCACCAGCTGCTGCTGCGGCCTGTACCAGCTGCTGCAGTGGTTGCTGCTGCTGCTGCGGCCTGCAGAAACCATTGCCGCTGCTGTTGCTGCTGCGGCCCGCAGCGGCAGCTACTGCTGCTGTTGCTGCTGCTGCTGCTGCTCCAGTCTGAAGCAGCCGCTGCTGGAAAGAATCCAGAACAGCAGCAGCAGCAGCAGCAGCAGCAGTTGCTGCTGCTGGAGGCACTGCAGCAGCAGCACCTGCTCTCTTCCCTGCAGCAGCTGCTGCTGCCTCTGCAGCACCTTGAAGCAAAACCCTAAACACTCTTCAGGCCGCAAGGCGGTGGCCCCAGTTCATCAAACCCGTGTAAACCCTAAATTAGGGTTTAGCACAGGGGCCGCCAATAAGCCTGTGCAGGCGCTGTAAACCCTAAACCCTAAACCCTAAACCCTCATTGCACCTCTTTGGGCGGGTTGGGAAGGCCTCCGCGACTTTTCTCGCGAGCGGGGCAAAGCGCTGTTTCCCAAACCCTTTCCCTCTGCGTCAAACCCTAAACCCTAATTTAGGGTTTAGGGGAACTGGCTGTGATCGCAGTCACATATGCGGCTTCGCCATCGGAGTCTTATTCCGCGTGCAACCTCGGAAAACCCGAAGCCCTCGGATTTGGGGCCAAACCCTAAATTAGGGTTTGGCCAAACCTCAATTCAGGGTTTGGGGCGGTGCCGGAGGGGTTAAGGAAGTATTCGCGCATTAGTGGCGCGTCTGTCGCGGGACCCCCGTAGCGCGCGTTTGGAGAAAACCCTAATTTAGGGTAACCGTTTGGGATTAAATCCCAAATCCCCTTCCGGAAGAACCAGTACTACCGCATCTTCAGGAGCTTCCTTTAGAGAGGCAGAGGCAATCTTAGACGAGAAAGCACAACGCGCAAACCCCAACTGAGGGCGTTTGGGCAAACCCTGATTTAGGGTTTGCCAAACCCTAATTTAGGGTTTTTGCAAACCCTAATTTAGGGTTTGGGCAAACCCTAATTTAGGGTTTTTGCAAACCCTAATTTAGGGTTTGGCAAACCCTAATTTAGGGTAACCGTTTGGGATTAAATCCCAAATCCCCTTCCGGAAGAACCAGTACTACCGCATCTTCAGGAGCTTCCTTTAGAGAGGCAGAGGCAATCTTAGACGAGAAAGGACAACGCGCAAACCCCAACTGAGGGCGTTTGGGCAAACCCTGATTTAGGGTTTGCCAAACCCTAATTTAGGGTTTTTGCAAACCCTAATTTAGGGTTTAGGGGAAGGCCTTCTTGGTCATGATGGCGTAGAAGTCCTCGAAGGAAATCTCTCCGTCTCCGTTGGAATCCGCTCTTTCGAGCATTTCTCGCAACTCCTCTTCACTCAAACCCTCGCCAAGTTCTCTCGCAACTCTTTTTAAATTCTTCAAAGTGATGGAGCCGGTTTTGTCGTCGTCGAACAAGTTGAAGATCTTCTGAATGCCCTCGCGGCTTTCCTTGTCGCCCTGCGCGCAAACCACGATTTAGGGTTTAGGGTTTAGGGTGCGGCGCCGCGGGCGCGCCTTCCGCGGCCCCGCCGCGGGCCCAGGGCTTAGGGCTTAGGGTTTAGGGTTTAGGGTTTAGGGTTTACGAGCTTGGCCGTGATGGCGTCCAGGAACTCCTCGAAGTCCACGGGGCCCCCCCCGTCCCGGTCCAACTCCGCTATCATCTGAAACACCGAAGGGTTTTTGGACTCAAACCCTAGGGTTTGCATGGCGGCTTTGAGTTCTTTAGGGTCTACAGTTCCGCTGCCGTCAGTGTCGAAGAGGGAAAAGGCCTCGCGGACTTCTTCTATTTCATCTGCAGTCAGTCCGGGCCTTTCCACGCGCCTCCGGGGCCCCTGGGGGGCCCCCCCGAGGCCTCCTGCGCGCTGCATCGCGAGGGTTTAGGGTTTAGGGTTTAGGGTTTAGGGTTTGGGGTTCGGGTTTGGGGGCTGGGGGCTGGGGTTGGGCGCCGCCGCAGGCAGGGGCTGGGCTGGCGCAACCGAGATGGCCGGGAGGTGCAGGCCTTTTCAGCAGTGAAAGGGGCCACACGCAGCGAACTAAACCCTAAACCCTAAACCCTAAACCCTAAACCCTAAACCCTAAACCCTAAAGCCGGCGCGCGCGCACACCGCAACTCGCCAGCCGGTCGGCCGCCGCTACCTGCGCACTTGGGGTGTACAGCCACCTCGATCGCACAGTCTCGAGCTCCGCAACAAACGCCAATTTCATTTCTTTTCTTTTATTTCTTTTTCTTTTTTAAAACTCCAAAAAGCGACACTTTTCAAACTCCAAGTCCTGCCAGACGCGCGGCCGCGGCCGCACGCGCACCAGCCCAGAGCCGGGGCCCTGCGCAGCAGCAGCAGCAGCAGCAGCAGCCGCTGCTGCTGCTGCTGCTGCTGCTGCTGCTGCTGCTGCTTTTTAACAAACTTTACTCTTTTGGATTTACTTTTCTCAAAACCCTTTTCTTAAAAGCAAATTCTTTTCCCCAGTAGACTCCCACGCGCGAGCCGCCGCCAGGGGGCCCTCAGCTGCCTTCCGCAGCACTGTTCGGCTCCGCGGACGAGGGTTTAGGGTTTAGGGTTTAGGGTTTAGGGTTTAGGGTTTAGCGGTTTTCGCAGCAGCGGACGTTGCAGGCCTCTCTACAGCTTCGGAAGCCTTGCCAGCAAACCCGGAAAACCCCCAGCCCCAAACCCTAAACCCTGCCTCCTCTCCGCCGTGAGGGTTTAGGGTTTAGGGTTTAGGGTTTAGGGTTTAGGGTTTAAGCGCCGCACATGCGACGCTTTGGGCTGCGCTTCTCGTCCGCCTCTTCTGGAGTTCTCGGCCGGGAGACTTTGTCTCTTTGGCGGCTCAGGGTTTAGGGTTTAGGGTTTAGGGTTTAGGGTTTTCGTCATCGTAAGAAATGCCCTGCGAAAAGTGTGAAGCCAAGTTCACAAAGCTCGTGACGCCCGACGTCAAAGAAGGTAGGGTTTAGGGTTTAGGGTTTAGGGTTTAGGGTTTAGTTCTCTGGACTTCAAGAGGTGCTGCTAGGAGGTGCATGCGTGTCTTTGGGCGTCTTCACACGGTTTAGGGTTTAGGGTTTAGGGTTTAGGGTTTAGGGTTTGCTGCGTGCAATTCAGGGTCAAAGCGCATAGTGGGCGTCAATAAACTCATTGAAAAAGCGACTAAAAAGGACAAGTCAGCGATATGGAAATTAGGGTTTAGGGTTTAGGGTTTGGGGTTTAGGGTTTAGGGTTTCGCAGCTGCATCCGAGGGTTCGCGGTTTGGGGCTTAGGGGCTCGAGTAGCGGTTTTATTCCAACCTTGCTTTCTGCTGCTTCACCAGGGTTTAGGGTTTAGGGTTTAGGGTTTAGGGTTTAGGGTTTAGGGTTTGTTGTTTTCAGATTGGTGATTGTGGGGTCTAAGTGCAAAGTCTGCAAGACTGCGCTGCACATGAAGGGAAAGTACTGCGCACCGTGGTACGTCAGGGTTTAGGGTTTAGGGTTTAGGGTTTAGGGTTTAGTGAGTTTGCTGTGTTGCTACTAGGGTTTAGGGTTTAGGGTTTAGGGTTTAGGGTTTAGGGTTTAGGGTTTGTCTGCAGCGCCCACATAAACGGCCGCTGCTGGATGTGCGGCAAGCGGATTGTGGATGTGAGCAAACACAACATGAGCCTCGTCTAAACCCTAAACCCTCGTCCAAACCCTAAACCCTCGTCCAAACCCTAAACCCTCGTCCAAACCCTAAACCCTCGTCCAAACCCGAATCACGAGGGTTTGTCAGGGGCGTTGACTGTTGTCCATAGTCGGCGCTTTTCTGTAAACCCTAAACCCTTTTGAAATCTCTAAACCCTTTCGTTGCTTCCCAAACCCTTGTTTGTGTTTGTAAACCCTTGTCTTGACCCAAAACCCTCAATTAGGGTTTTGAAAACGAGGAACTCCCTCAACTCCAGTTGGCAAATTTTTCTGAAACGGCGCAAGGCTCTCAGGGCTTAGGGTTTGGGACCGAGGGTTTAGGGTTTAGGGTTTAGGGTTTTGGCTTCGGCCCGCAAGGGCCGAAGCCAAAACCCTACGAGTGCTTGAGTTTAGGGTTTAGGGTTTAGGGTTTAGAGTCATTGAGCCCCGTGGCTATTGACCTTTTAAATGCTGAGCCAGCCTGTTCAAACCCTAAACCCTCAGCTGTCGGGCTCACAATGCCCGAGGGTTTAGGGTTTAGGGTTTAGGGTGCACACTTGAAGTAGTGGCTAGCAACAAAGCCGTGCAAAGGGTTTAGCTTAGGGTTTAGGGTTTAGGGTTTAGGGTTTGCGCCACACCTGAGGTAGTGGCTAGCCAAAAAGCCGTGCACCGGGTTTAGGGCTTAGGGTGCGGCTTAGGGTTTAGGGTTTAGGGTTTAGGGTTAGAGTTTGGGATTTGGAACTTAAGGCTAGGCTTTAGGGCTGAGGGTTTAGCTCTAGGGTTTAGGGTTTGGGGTTTAAAGCCTACCCCACAGCTCTATGTGGCGTTATTGGCCTGCAGCGTAGGCCACCCCACGGCGGGGGTTTAGGGTTTAGGGTTTAGGGTTTAGGGTTACTAAACCTCCCCGGTGACTATGTTTGGCTGAGTTCCCTTTAACAGCTTTCCTAAACCCTAGCTTCTCAGGAGTGTAAACCCTCAAAGTCCTAAACCCTCGCTAAACCCTCGGTGGTTTGTTGTTGCTGAGGGTTTGCACGCAGAAGAGTTAGGGTTTAGGGTTTGGGGTTTAGGGTTCTGTACTTTAGGGTTTTGCGTTGTGTAAATAGCTGTTTTTCGGGTTTCGGCACTGGCGTTCAGGTTTTAGGGTTTAGGGTTTAGGGTTTGCGCTAAACCCTAACTGCTGCCAGGCTGCCAAAGCCCCCGAGGTGGACCGTTGGCGCGCGACAGCCTAAACCCTAAACCCTAAACCCTCGCTTTCGTTTTTAAGAAGTTGCACTGAGACAAAACGTTTGGAGCAAATAGGCCGAAGTGAAGAGGGCCAGGGTTTAGGGTTTAGGGTTTAGGGTTTAGGGTTTAGGGTTTAAAGCTGGGGTTAGACGGGGGACCAGGGGGGCCGGCGTAGTCTTCGTTCGGCATCTTCCGCCAGCGTCGCTGTTGGATTCCGCGGCTTAAACCCTAAATGCTAAACCCTAAACCCTAAACCCTAAACCCTAAGCCCTAGAGAAGGCCTCAAGGGCTGCAGAGTGACTGCAGCAGCAACACTGCCCACTGGTGCTGCCGGTGCAGCAGCAGCAGCAGCGGCAGCAGCAGCAGCAACAGCAGCAAAACGCATCGCAGCGGGAGAAACAAAGGCAATAGCTTCAGCAGCAACGAGAGCTATTGCATGTCTGACAGTGGTAACTTGTGCAGCAGCAGCAGCAGCAGGAGCAGCAGCAGCAGCAGCAGCAGCAGCAGCAGCAGCAGTGGCGCCGTCCCACCCGCCCCCCTGTACAGAATGCACGGGCGAGACGGTCAGCAGCAGCAGCAGCAGCTGCAACAGGAGCAGCAGCAGCTGCAACAGCAGCGCCTCCAGCAGCAGGAGGAGCAGCGGCACTCGAAGCAGCAGCAGCAGCAGCAGCAGCAGCAGCAGCGGCCGGGGTGTGTCCTTCCGCAGCAAAGCTCAGCCTCATACAGACAACGTGAAGATAGGCAGCAGCAAGACTGGCAGCAGCAGCGGCAGCAGCAGCAGCAGCACAGGCAGCTGTCCGCGCCGCAGCACGAGCAGCTGCTGCAGCTCCAGCAGCAGCAGCAGCAGCAGCAGCAGCAGCAGCAGCAGATGCAGCAGCAGCAGCAGCACCAGGGAACCGATGCAGCAGCAGGAGGGCCCTCAACCAAAACTCGCCCCTCGCAATCTGCGACCTACAGCAGGGGCTGGGAAGTCATAGAGGTAAGCATAGAATTAGGGTTTAGGGTTTAGGGTTTAGGGTTTAGGGTTTAGGGTTTCAGTGTGTTGCAGCGTGCGACCTGCTCGTGTGGTCTACTGTCTGCGAACTGCTGCTGCTGCTGCTGCTGCTGCTGCTGCTGCTGCACTGTGTGTTAGCCCAGCAGCAGCTGCTGCCCCCACGCCTCTCGTTCTTTCCCTGCTGCAGCCATCGCTGCTGCTGCTGCTGCTGCTGCTGCTGCTGCTGCTGCTGCTGCAGGTTTTGGGCAATTTGATCCCTGAGCGCCGCAGCGGCGCTGCCTCTTGTGTCTATAAGAACTGTTTGTTCGTTTTTGGGGGTTACGGGGGTTTGTCTCGCCTGGGGAACCTGTTCAAGTTTGATTTCAGTAAACCCTAAACCCTAAACCCTAAACCCTAAACCCTAGGCGCTGGGCCTGCAGGCGCCGGCGCACCTCAACTGACAGAGAGCTAGCAAGCTTTGCAGTCTGGAGCTGAGGGTTTGTGAGCGGCAGGAGCAGGGTTTAGGGTTTGGGGAGCCCGGCCCCGGGCCTCGGGCTTAGGGTTTAGGGTTTAGGGTTTAGGGTTTAGGGTTTGCGCAGGCACGTCTCGCTGGCGCGAGATCAAAGCCCCCGGCTGCCCCAGCCCCCGCGAAAGCAACGGCGCTGTTGTCTTAGGCTCGAAGATGTTTATTTTTGGAGGTTATTCGGGGACTCACTGGCTGAACGACTTGCATGCATTTGACCTCGGTAAACCCTAATTTAGGGTTTAGGGTTTGCGGCGAACGCCGCGGGTGGGGGGCCCGGCGGCTGCGCTGCGCGCGCAAGCGGCGCTCCGCTGCGTCGAACCTTTAGGGCTTAGGGCTCAGTGCTTTAGGGTTTAGGGTTTAGGGTTTGGGGTTTAGGGTTTAGGGTTTAGGGTTTGGGGTTTAGGGTTTGAGGTCTGCAGAGAAGGAAGAATGGACAGAGGTCCCGCACTGGGGCATGAAGCCTTCTCCCAGATTCGGGTAAGCCCTAAACCCTAAACCCTAAACCCTAAACCGTAAACCCTAAACCCTAGTCGGTAGCTGGACTTCGATTTATGGAGGGTTTGTTCGCCGAGACGAGGTTTGCAGCGCCGCCAGCAAGTGCCTAGGGTTTAGGGTTTAGGGTTTAGGGTTTCCTCGCGACCAAACCCTAAACCCTTGGCGCCAAAACCTCGCAAGCTCCGTGGCTTGCTGGCTGGGGCGCTGTATCCTCGCAGCGGCGCCCAGGGCTGGCGCTCAGGGCGTAGGGTTTAGGGTTTAGGGTTTAGGGTTTAGGGTTTAGGGTTTGTTGCAGGTACGTGGCTGCTGCGAACTCTTTGAAACCCTCGATTTTGCTCTTCGGGGGCTACGACGGCAGCAACTGGTTAAATGACTTAAATGAATTTAATCCCCAAACCCTAATGTGGAGTCCCATAAGCCAGCGAGGGCTTATCCCCTCGGGGCGCAGCTGCCCGGCCTCGGCCATGCACGAGGTAAACCCTAAACCCTAAACCCTAAACCCTAAACCCTAGTTTGGGGTTTCGCGCCGGGCCCGAAGCCCTCCACAAGTGCCGCGGGGGGCCGCACGCCGAAAAAACGCTGCAGGCAGCAAACCCCCAACGGAGTGCTAGCGATGGAAGCACTATTTAGGGTTTATGGCTGAGGGTTTAGGGTTTAGGGTTTAGGGTTTAGGGTTTGGGGTGGTTGCAGCAAGGACTGTACCTTTTTGGTGGCTACAACGGAGTAGAGCGGTTGAGCGACCTTTTTAGGTTAGCTGCAAACCCTAAACCCTAAACCCTAAACCCTCGGCCCCAAACCCTAAACCCTCGTTGATTCTGCAGACAAAGCAAGACAGAATCCCTGCCGCGTCTGCTCCTACGCCCCAAACTAGGGTTTAGGGTTTAGGGTTTAGGGTTTGCTTGCAGATTCGATTTGATCACCGAAGTATGGACTGTTATCACAACCTTCAGTGGGCCCCCCAGGGGGGCCCCCCAGCCCGGCCAGTTTTGCTGCTGGGGGCCCCCCACTGCTGCTAGCGGCGCTAGCGAAGCAGACGCAGCAGCAGCAGCAGCAGCAACTGCTGCTGCTGCTGCTCCTTCGGTGGCAGTGCAGCAGCTGCAGCAGAGACGCAGCGCCGGCCCCAGCAGCAGCAGCAGCAGCGGGGGCTGCTGCTACTGCAGCAGCAACGGCGGATGCGGCGGCGGCGGTCGCCCGTACACAGCGTACAGCAGCAACAGCAGCAGCAGCAGCAGCAGCAGCAGCAGCAGCAGCAGCAGCAGCAAGAACACCGGGGGCCCTGCTGCTCGCTACTTTCATGCTGCTTGCGCCAAAGACGGAAAGCTTTTCGCCTTTGGGGGGTACTCAGGACATGAAAGGCTGAACGACTTTTATGAACTCGACCTCGGTAAACCCTAAACCCTAAACCCTAAACCCTAAACCCTAGCGGGCCAGGTGAAGGCTGCACCCTAGCAGTGACTTCAGGCCCCCTTAGGTTTCAGCAACGCGCTCAAACCCTAAACCCTCAGTTTGAAATATTGAGCTAGCAAGCCTCAAACCTTTCCACTTTCAGGCAACCCATCAGGGTTTAGGGTTTAGGGTTTAGGGTTTAGGGTTTAAGGCTGAGGGTTTCGCGTCTGCCTCTCGATTATGTTTCTTGCATTTCTCCACGGCACGAGCGGGAACCCAGCAGCCTGGACAGAAAACCCCACTTCAGTGTTCAGGGCCCAGGGTTTAGGGTTTAGGGTTTAGGGTTTAGGGTTTAGGGTTTAGGGTTTAGGGTTTGCGCAGAAACGTACGAGTGGCGCTACATCGACGGCGGCCGGCTGCTGCCCTCCGGCCGCAGCTCAATGGTGGGAGTTATTTTTAAAAACAGTTTTGTGGTGTTTGGGGGTTACGACGGGAGGGAGGTTTTGAGCGACTTCTACAGGTTTCCCCTAGGTAAACCCTAAACCCTAAACCCTAAACCCTAAACCCTAAACCCTAAGCCTTCGTCGCCGCGCGCTGCGCTCGCGGCCGCCCGCCAGCGCGCCAAACCCTAAACCCTCGCGGGGCGGGGCCGGCGCAGCAGAAGTGCTCGGGGGCCCGTGGGCGTCCGAAACCCTAAACCCTAAACCCTAAACCCTAAACCCTAAACCCTCGTTTTTTCTGCAGACCCTCTCTCCCCACCCCCCTCGACGCTCCTCAGCAACCTGCTGTCTCTTCAAGGCCCAACTCCTCTTTCCGATGCGGCCTTTTTGGTTGAAGGCAAAATCATGCGCTCTTCCAGAGCCCTACTTGCATGCAGGTAAACCCTAAACCCTAAACCCTAAACCCTAAACCCTAAACCCTAAGCTTCGTTCTCAGCCGCTAGCCGCCGAAGCAGTAGTGCATTTGAAAGCCGCTGCGGGCGGGGCTTGGGGTCTGTGCATGTCTCTTGTTGAGGTTTTAGCGAAGGGGCTGAGGCTCTAGGGTTTAGGGTTTAGGGTTTAGGGATTAGGGTTTAGGGTTTGGGGCTTGTCTGCAGGTCAGAACACTTCCGCGCTTTGTTCTTTGGAGGGCTGAAAGAGGCCAACGACAGAGAAAACAAACCCATACCCATTGAGGGCATTCGGCACGAAGTGAGAGCTCGATAGTTAGGGTTTAGGGTTTAGGGTTTAGGGTTTGGGGCGAGGACCTAGGGTTTAGGGTTTAGGGTTTGGGGCGAGGACCTAGGGTTTAGGGTTTAGGGTTTAGGGCATGCCGAGTTCTCGCCTCGACGAGCAGGAGCTTCACTGTTCAGGTAGTAGGGCTGAAGACCGAGGGCTTAGGGTTGGGGCTGTCGGGTTGAGGGTCTAGGGTTTGGGGTTTAGGGTTTAGGGTTTAGGGTTTAGGGTTTAGGGTTTAGGGTTTGGAGTTTAGGTATTTGCGGCCCTGCTCGATTATCTCCACACGGATTTTCTCCCCGCCGGTCTCTCTTGGCCTGTCTTGGTGGAGCTGATGGTAGCAGCAGAACGAGTGGGTGTTGCTGCTGCTTTTGCTGCTGCTGCTGCTGCTGCTGCTTCTGCTGCTGCGGTTGCTGCTGCAGTTGCTGCTGCTGCCATTGCTGCTGCATTTGCCGTTACTGCTGCTGCTGCTCGTCTTACTGCTGCTGTTGCGACTGCGGACTGTTACCCGCAGTGACTTCGCAGCAGTTTTCTTAGTTGCTGCTGCTGCTGCTGCTGCTGCTGCTGCTGCTGCGTCAGCAAAGTCTAATTGGTGTTGCTGTTGCGCAAAACCCTAAACCCCCAAAAGCGTTGCGCGCGCAGTGGTGGTTTCGCGTGTCGCCGCCGCGCGAGCCCCAGAGTTCGGGGCTCAGGGTTTAGGGTTTAGGGTTTAGGGTTTAGGGTTTAGGGTTTGGGGTTTGCTGCAGGTTTGCGTCGAACGCCTGAAGCTGCTTTGCATCAAAAGACTCCGAGCAGCAATGTGCATTCAGTCGGCGGTGCAGCTTCTTTCAGCAGCAGATCAGTTGAGCATATTTGAGCTCAAGGAGCTTTCTCTCGACTTCTTGGCCTTGCACGACGAAGAGGTGAGGGTTTAGGGTTTAGGGTTTAGGGTTTAGGGTTTGGGGGTTGGGGGTTGCGCCGCGGCGGGCCGCCAGTGAGGCGGACCGCCTGGGCGCGGTTGGCCCTCGCGCGGCGGAGCGGCGGCGGCGAGGGTTCAGCGCGAGGGTTTAGGGTTTAGGGTTTGGGGTTTAGGGTTTGGGGTTTAGGGTTTGCAAGGGTTTGTGGCTGCCACAGATCCGCCTAAACCCTGAAGTGCTGAGGCCGCTCACTAAGGAGCTGCTGCTGCAGCTGCTAGGTCACCGTTGCCGCTGACGCGGCCGTGGGGTGTACGTACAGCCCAGTGGTGCTGCTGCTGCAGCAGCAGCAGCAGCACCTCTTGCTGCTGCAGCAGCAGCAGCAAGAGGAACGGGAGCGACAGCAGCAGCAGCAGCAGCGGCGGCAGCAGGAACGGGAGCAGGAGCAGCAGCAGCAACAACCGCAACGGAAGCAGCAGCAGCAGCAGCAACGGCAGCGCTAGCTGCTGCAGCAGCAGGAAGGGGGCGCAGCTGCAGCAGCGGCAGCAGCAGCGGGCGGCTGCTGCTGCTGCTGGCTTTTATTTCGTGCTGCTGCGAATCTGTGTACAGTGTCTGTACAGCAGCGTGTCATTGGCTTGTTTCGAAAAGTTTGCATGCATGCATTTGCTCAGATATATATATATGCCGATGTATAGAAAGTGTTGCAGAATAAATAAATAAATAAATAAATAAATAAAAGTAAATATATAAATATAAATATGTATATATATATATATTGATGTATACAGAAAGCCCAAGGAAGTGCAAACAGGCGTGCTGCGCATATATATGAAAAGTTCACAAATGCGCAAAAATGAAAAAGTGTTCAAAAGTAATTATAAATGCAAATATAAAAGTATGAATGCAAATATATATATATATATGTATTTATATATGTATATATATATATATATATCGGGGAGTTGAAGAAAAGGCACTTGTGGTTGAAATTTGTTTTTCGGAAAGCTGCTGCAGCAGCAGCAGTGTCGCTACAGCTGCGCATGCATGCACTCCGCAGAGCGGGAAATGTGGAGAAGTTTGCAAATGCTCCGTGCAAAAGAAAAAGAAAAAGAAGAAAAGGAAAAGAATAAAAGAATTGAAATAAAAGATCAAGAGGGAAAGAGGTTTGTTTGCATGCGTTCGCCAAAGAGAGCACAGGCGCGCCGCCGCGGTTTTGAAAACGGCGGAGAGTTTGAGTTTGTTTGGAAGCCCGAGTTGAGGAGTTTGTGTTTCTTTCGAAACTATTTTCGAAATTAATTCGAAATTAATTCCAAAAGTGCGTTTTTAAGTCCTTAGCAGCCCCAAAAGTCAAATGTTTTGACCGCTCGCGCGCGAGACGGCCGGCGGACCAGGTGTGAGGTGTACGTACACCCCAGCAGCGCGCCCGGCGGCCCAGGCGGAGCCGCGGCTCCAGCTGAGGTGTACGTACACCGCAGCAGCCGCCCAGAGCGCTCGCCGGCTGTCTGTACACCGCAGGAGCCAATGCGTTTGCGCGGAAGTGTGCCTCCGCGTGAAGTGTTCTGCAGTGCGTGTGGGGTGTACGTACACCTCGTTGTGTCACGGCAGCAGGTCGCGTGTTCAGAGCTTCCCAGGTGTACAGACACCTGCGGAGTCGCCGGCGCAGCGGCTCCGCGCTTTCTGTCTCACTTTTATAGTTCAAAAGAAATGCATTTATTCAGGGAATGCAAAGGTGTTAATGATGCATGCGCAAGTCCCGAACTTGCATGCAAAGCCCCAACTCGCGTCCTGGCCTGCTGCTGCACTGCCAAATGGCCACAGACGCGCATGCACTGCTGCATGCAGCAGCAGCAGCAGCAGCAGCAGCAGCAGCACCGGTGGCTGGCTGCTTTGCTGCAGCTGTACAGACACCGGAAGGGCTGCCAGCGCCCAAGTTTTGTCTCTTGTTGTCCCCAGCTCCGACGCGCGCAGCAGCAGCAGCGCAGCAGCAGCAGCGCCGCAGCAGCAGCAGCGGACGCAGCGGCACACCCAGCAGCAGCAGCAGCAGCAGCAGCAGCAGCAGCAGCAGCAGCAGGTACCTGACTCCACGCCGGGTGTACGTACAGCTGCCTCGCCCGCGGCGGACTCTCCAGGCTGCAGCAACCGCAGCTCGGAACGGCTGGCGAGGGCTCTCCGTGTGCTTCGCCAGCTAGCTAGCTAGCCAGCCAGCTAGCTAGCCAGCTAGCTAGCTAGCCAGCTAGCTAGCTCGCAGCAGGCCTGGCTAGCTGTCTGAAAGCCGCACGGCTGGCTAGCCACATCAGAGCCAGCTTGACAGCTAGCTGCCCCTTGGGCGCGCAAGGCTCCTGCCTGCGTGGCTACCTCCCTGGCCGCGTCCCCAGCTAGCCAGCTAGCTAGCCAGCCAGCTAGCCAGCTAGCTAGCTAGCTAGCTAGCTAGCTAGCTGAGACTCCAGTAATGTGGGGTAGCTCAATGTGTGGAACAAATCCACCCCTCAATGTACAGCGGCCGACCGAGGGCTTCAACGGCGCGGGGTGTACGTACACTTCGCGCAACAGAACATGGTTTTCGTCATCCGCCAAACCCTGACACTAAACCCTGTTTTAGGGTTTAGGAGCGGGTTCGGCAGCCCTGAACAAGGTTACCTTTACTCCTTTCGTTTAAAGCGGCAGCGAGGCTTCAGGGTTTAGGGTTTAGGGTTTAGGGTTTAGGGTTGCAGCTTACAGTGCAGCTGCTTCCCAACCAGCTAACTAGCTGGTCTTCCCGTCTGGCTAGCTAGCTAGCCATTGTTAGCTCGCTGGCCAAACAGCTAGCCACCCACATGATCAACTAGCTAGCTGGCTAGCTTGCTCTAGCTCGCTAGCTAGCTGGCTAGCTACCTGCCCCGCGGGCTGAGCAGCCGCGTGGCTAGCTGGTAGCGAAGCTGGGAGGCAGCTAGCTGGCTAGCCGGCGCCTTGCCCTCTCTCTAGCTAGCTAGCTAGATGGGCTACTGGCTGGCGTGCTCATCTAGCTAGCTAGCTAGCTGGCTAGCTAGCTAGCTAGCCAGGTAGCAAGGTGAGGTAGCTAGCTAGAAGGGCTGCTAGCTGGCAAGGCAGCTAGCTAGCAAGGTGGCTAGCTAGCGCGCTAGCTAGCTAGCTAGCTAGCTAGCTAGCGAAGTAGCTAGCTAGCTAGGTAGCGAGGTAGCTAGCTAGCTAGCTAGCGAGGTAGCTAGCTAGCTAGCTAGGCGGCAGCTGCAGTCCGCCTTGTTACATCTGGACATATTCTATTTTGCGTTTAATTGGCAGCTGAGGAGATGACACACACAGCACAAACCCTAAACCCTCGGCTCTTAAACCCTAAACCCTAAACCCTACTTCTGGCGTGTCCTGTGGCAAGGGAATTAGGGTTTAGGGTTTAGGACAAGGGCTTAGGGTTTGTTTATACTCTGAGGACTAGAGAATTTGTCCCTGATATCCATTTGCAGCTTCCTGCTTCTGAGTTTACTGCAGCACAAACAGCAGGTCTTCAAGATTCGCGGCTAAGGGTTTAGGGTTTAGGGTTTAGGGTTTAGGGTTTAGGGTTTGGGTATTTTGGGTTCGCGCTTCGGGGTTTGTGAGTGCGTTGTTTCAACTTTCGCAGTGATGTGTGCTGCTGAATAAAATAAAAAGTAAATTTTCACTTTTAATTTATTTTTATTTGATGTATTTTCATTTAATTTACTTTTTTATTTATTTTTTAATTTAATTTAATTTAATTTTTATTTTTCCACTTTTCAGCTTTTCACCTGCGTAGGGCAAAGGGAGGTTTAAATGGTGTTGAGGAGAATCCACCACCAGGCGGTCTTCCAGCGTCTGCACAAACCCTAAACCCTAAACCCTAAACCCTAAACCCTCATCCCTAAACCCTAATCCTAGGCCCTAGATGTAAAGGCTCTGCCGCGTTCAGGGCTACTAGGGTTTTTCTGGGGCCTAGGGCGTAGGGTTTAGGGCGTAGGGTTTAGGGCCTAGGGTTTAGGGCCTAGGGTTTAGGGCCTAGGGTTTAGGGCCTAGGGTTTAGTGCCTAGGGTTTTCTAGGGTTTAGGGTTTGCCTCCAGGGATATTTGAGAATATGCGGCTCCCGGCAAAAACACCTGAGGAGCAGCACAAACCCTAGACCCAAACCCTAAACCCCAAGTCCTCCGCCTAAAGGCCTAAAACGCAGCAAGGGTTTAGGGTTTAGGGTTTAGGGTTTAGGGTTTACTTTAACCAGCAGGGTTTCACAATGGTCTGTTGTAGGGTCTTTGTCGCTCAGCCCCAGATAGACATCTTCCGCGCCAACTTTTTGAGAGAATAAAACCTGCAAACCCTCGAGGGTTTAGGGTTTAGATCCTAGGGTTTAGGGTTTAGGTCTTGGGGATTAAGGTTTAGATTCTAGGGTTTAGGGTTTAGGGATTCGCTGTTCCTAGAGGACTAAGAAAATGTCTGGGGGTTTAGAAAACCCTTGTAGGGTTTAGCTAAACCTCTAGAGCATTTAGTGCTAGGGGCGAGGGAGGGTTTGGCTTCCTCGGGTTTAGGGTTTAGGGTTTAGTGTTTAGGGTTTAGGGTTTACTTCATATCTGGGTTCCGTCCTATTGTCTCTCAGCTGCTTGAAAGTGGCCCCTTGAACGAGGTCTTTTTCTTTCCAAATATCAAACTCCTCTTTTTGGCCTACCTGCAAAACCCTAAACCCTAAACCCTAAACCCTAAACCCTAAAGCTTGTGCAGTGTGCAACTGCGTCGCTGCCGCTGAGCTGTCGCCACTGGTTCCAAACCCTAAACCCTAAACCCTTTCCAGGCAGCAGCTAACCTTAGCCTTCACTTTAACATTGGGTTTTGCTTTGCTTTTGTACTTCTCTGTTGGCGGCGAGGGTTTAGGGTTTAGGGTTTGGGGCCCCCTGAGGTGACCTTGCTTTGCGGTGTCTGGACAGAACAGATCTGCCAGTGCCTGGATGTCGCTGACTCCAAAAGAACCCATTTTAGCTTCTTTCCAACCCCTATAAACCCTAAACCCTAAACCCTAAACCCTAAACCCTAAACCCTAAACCCTAAGCCCTAGATTGTCCCGGGGGATATTGAAAGCAGGTCACCCCACCAAACCCTCCAAAACCCGATTTGAAACCCTGATCTGAGAAGGCGCGTCCTTCCCTCTCATATAAAAAACATAAAAATAAATTAAAATTAAATTAATTAGTTTAATTAATTAAATAAATAAATTTTTTCAACTCAAAAAGCCTCAGATGCGACTGAGACCAGCACCACTCCCCTGGGCTGGCCTCCCCAGCCGGCGCCGTGGCCCTCGCCCAAAACCCCAAACCCTAAACCCTAAACCCTAAACCTAAACCCTAAACCCTAAACCCTAAATTCGCTGAAAAGTGCAAATCGGCTGTATAGACGCTCGTCTGCTAGTTTGGCGAGAGTTCAGGTGTACGTACACTCGGCAAGGCCAAGGGAACTGGCAGAAAAAACAAAAAGAGAAAAAGAAGAAAATAAATCGAGGGTTTAGGAAGAAATTAAATCGAGGGTTTAGGAAGTAATGAAATCGAGGGTTTAGGAAGTAATGAAATCGAGGGTTTAGGAAGAAATTAAATCGAGGGTTTAGGAAGTAATGAAATCGAGGGTTTAGGAAGTAATGGAATCGAGGGTTTAGGAAGAAATTAAATCGAGGGTTTAGGAAGTAATTAAATCGAGGGTTTAGGAAGTAATGAAATCGAGGGTTTAGGAAGTAATGAAATTAAATCGAGGGTTGAGGAAATAATTAAGTCGAGGGTTTAGGAAGTAATTAAGTCGAGGGTTTAGGAAGTCGAGGGTTTAGGAAGTAATTAAACCGAGGGTTTAGGGCGGAAATAAATCGAGGGTTTAGGAAGAAGATAAATCGAGGGTTTAGGAAGAAGATAAATCGAGGGTTTAGGGTTTAGACTTTGTTGTCCCTGCCGGGGACAGAACAGTTTTAGCTGCCGCTAATTCAAATACTGGGGCGGCTAGCCAGCTAGCCAGCGCACTGGCCGTGGCGAACCACGCAGCTAGCTAGCTAGCTAGCTAGCTAGCTAGCTAGCTGGCTAGTTAGCTAGCTAGCTAGCTAGCCAGAGGCGGTTTCAGTCTACGTGGACAGCCACTAGCCACCTGGCTAGCTAGCTGGCTGGCTAGCCAGCTGGCTAGCCGGCTGGCTAGCTAGCTGTCTAGCTAGCTGGCCAGCCCTGGGCAAAGGGCGCAGCGCCCCCCAGAAACATTTGTACCGCTAATGTGTGTGCTGGCTAGCTAGCCAGCTAGCTAAGCAGCTAGCTAACTTGCCAGCTAGCTGCGCAGCTAGCTAGCTAGCTAGCTAGCTAGCTAGCTAGCTAGCTAGCTAGCTAGCTAGCTAGCTAGCTAGCTCTACGAGTCCTCGGGGAGGCAGTTTAAATCTAAGGGCTGAAACGCCACTCCTTCTCCTTTGTAAAACTTGTTTTGGAATTCCACCCTGAAACCACATGCGCCCCAAACCCTAAACCCTAAACCCTAAACCCTCGTTTCAACCACAGAAAGATTGTCGAGCCTGCACCACTGGCAGCAAAACCCTTGGCCCTAGAATCGAAACCCTAAACCCTAAACCCTAGCGAGCCGCACGCAAGCCAAGCCCGAACCCCGCAGGCCCTGCACGCCCGCAGGCCGCAAACCCCAAACCCTAAACCCTAAACCCTAAACCCTAAACCCTAAACCCTGACGAACCACTGCAGCCTCAGCGCATGCAGGAAGCACTCGAGGGCCTCCATTGCCACCATCACGAAAACAGTGACGCAAAAGAAAACGGGAAACAGGAAAACCAGCTGCAGCAGCACAGCAGCAGCAGCACAAGCAGCAGCAGCAGCAGCACAAGCAGCAGCAGCAGCAGCACAAGCAGCAGCATTAGAAACAGCTCGCCTGCGCCTCTTTGCTGCTGGGGCAGCTAACTAACTAGCTGGCTAGCTAACTAGCTAGCTACCCGGTTAGCTAGCTAGCTAGCTAGCTAGCTAGTTAATTAGCTATACCTGGCTAGCTAGGCCCTGGCCTGCTGCTTAGGGGCTCACTTACAACCTGCTAGCCAGTGATTTAACTGCTTGGCTAGCTGGCTAGCTAGCTACCGACTTGGCTAGCTGGCTCAACAGCTCCGGCGGCCTAGGCCAATTCTCAGCTAGCCACCTAACTGCCAGCTAACTGCCAGCTAGCTGGCTAGCGAGCTGTTCGCGGCCTACCTGGCTAGCTGGCTAGCTGACGAGCTACCTAGCTAGCTAGCTAGCTGGCTAGCTGGCTAGCTGTGTGGCTGGCTGGCTAGCTAGCTGTGTGTCTAGCTAGCTGGCTAGCTACTCATCTAGCTTGCTAGCTGCACGTCCAGCCAGCTGCGCAGCCAGCTGGCGAGCTAGCTGGCTAGCCAGCTAGCTAGCTAGCTAGCTAGCTAGCTAGCTGCGGACCTTGAAGGCCATCTGCGGGACCGTTTGGCCCGGGAGAAATGCCGCGCCCACAGTCTTCTCAAAGAAGACAAGGGCTAGCTGCTGGTGGGCCAGCGAAAGGGCCCACAGCCTTAAGTAAGAAGCTGTGTTGCTGACAGTGCCCAGCACAAACTCAATGCCTTCGACCAAAGTGTGCAGCCACAGCTGCGCGAGTTCGTCCTCTGCTGCTGCTGCTGCTGCTGCTGCTGCTGCTGCTGCGGGGGGTGCTGCTGCTGCTGCTGCAGCAAACGGCGCGTGCCCACGAGCCCGCGTTCCCGAGAACGACCCCGGCAGCTCCAGCTCCCGCTGCGCTGCTGCAGCGCCGCACAGCTCCCCGTGCTGCTGCTGCTGCTGCAGCTGCTGCAGCTGCTGCTGCTGCTGCTGCAGCGGCTGCAGCTGAATCGAACTCGACTCCAAACTATTCAAAGACTGAAACCCTGGAGGGGGTCTTTTCTTCCGGCGTACGTACACCTCAAACAGCGGCTTCCCCAAAAACATCACAGGGAGGCACAGCAGCATCACCGCACGCAGCACCTGCAGCAGCAGCAGCAGCAGCAGCAGCAGGAGTAGCAGCAGCAGCAGCAGGAATAGCAACAGCAGCAGCAATAGCAGCAGCAGCGGCGGGCTGGTCCCCAGGCAGCAAACACCGAGATCGTCCTTGGCGGGCAGCCTGATGCGCCACGGCAAAGCACCGCTTGCTGCTAAGCAGGGTTTAGGGTTTAGGGTTTAGGGTTTAGGGTTTAGGGTCCAGGAAGTGTCTCTCGACGGCTTCGCAGCTGAAACATCTTTCAGGGTTTAAAGCTGAGGGTTTGTAGTGCTTGAAGGGCGGGGGTCTCTGGGGCCTGGCCGGCGGGGTTTGCCGCGACTTAAGGGCTTAGGGTTTAGGGTTTAGGGTTTAGGGTTTAGGGTTTAGGGTTTACGCGTTCGACTTGGGGCTGCTGGTCGAAGAGTTTGAGCTCGCTGCTGCTGCTAGGGTTTGCTGCGAGGAGGAAGTCAATGAGAACTGCAATGAGGGAGGGTTTGTTGTAAAGTTGAGAAGGAGCTATCCATTTTAAAACAATTAAAAAACACAAAAACCCCACAAGACAAACAAAAAACAAAAACTGCGGCAAAACCACCAGCAGCAAATTCCGCCAGTCCCGAAACTCCACGCAGTTCAGCACGGCCAGAAACAGCCCCAGACACATGTGCAGAAACCCCACCTGC
This sequence comes from Eimeria necatrix, assembly GCF_000499385.1. NCBI lineage: Eukaryota > Apicomplexa > Conoidasida > Eucoccidiorida > Eimeriidae > Eimeria > Eimeria necatrix. The sequence continues at coordinate 67,359 of NW_013654634.1, forward strand.
AGCAGCAGCAGCAGCAGCAGCAGCAGCAGCAGCAGCAAAAGCGCATTCAAAGTTCAATCTTTTGATTAGTTATTTAGTTAATTACTTTTACTTCGACTTTTTATTCTTTTAGTCGCTTTTGGGAACAAGAATTCCCCAGTTTGCAGCAAACACGAAGCAAAGAGACCACATGGGCAAGAAGCAACGCCTGCAGCAGCAGCAGCAGCAGCAGCAGCAGACTGCAGCAGCAGCAGCACAAAATGCAGCAGCAGCAGCACTGACAGTAGCAACAGCAGCACAGGCAGACTGCAGCAGCACAGTCGGCAGCAACAAATTTAGTAGCAGCAAAGACAGCAGCAGTACCGAAAGACACCAGCAACAGCACCAAAGATAGCAGCAGCAGCAGCAGCAGCAGCAGCAGCAGCAGCAGCAGCAGGCACTCACGATAACAGCGAACTTCATCTTGAGTGAGTTTAGAAACAGCAATTCATTAGAAGCTCCTCTCCACGCAGGATCAACTCCAAACGGATAGGGCCCCTCTCTTGACTGGAAAAGGGGCCCCTGGGGGCCCCCCGGGGGGCCCCCCAAGGGGGCCCCCGGGAGGCCCTCCGGGGGGCCCCCCAAGGGGGGGCCCCCGTGGGGGCCCCCCGGGGGGCCCCCCAGGGGGCCCCCAGGGGGGCCCCCTGGGGGGGCCCCCAAATGGTACCAACGGGAATTGAAGAGATTTAAACCCATGCTAAAGACTTCGTTGTACATACAGCCGGCGAAGATGGAGTGTATAGCCATTAGGAGCAAAAGGTGGCTGCAGAAAAGAAAAAGAATAAAAAAAGAATTCGAAAGAATTACATTTAAAATGGAACTTTGGAATTTTAAAAGAATTTTTAAAATTCTTTTTGAACTTAAATTTGAAAAGATATAATGAAATCAAACAGAAAAAGAATAAAGGAGAAAAGAGAAAAATAAAAAAAAGAAAAAACGAAATGGAAAAATCAAACAGAGAAAGAGAGAAAATGGTAATTTGAAAGACATAGACTAAAAGTGGAATGAAATTTGAAATAAGAAAAAAAGAGAAAATTAAAAAATTAAAAAAATGAAAACTGAAAACAAAAAGATGAAGAGAAAGATAAAGGAGACATTAAAAGGAAAAGGCAAAAGAAATATAATTTAAAAAAATAAAAAGAAATAAACAAAAATAAAAAAAACAAAAAGAAATGCAGTTAGAGGGATAGAAACAAGCAAATAAGAAGCAAAAAAAAGAAATGCAATTCAAGAAATAAAAAAAAGTTAAAAGGGACAAATGAGAAGACAAAGAAAGAGGAATATGATTTTGGAAATAAAAAGAAAAAAAATAAAAAGACAAAAAGATGAAACAGACAACTAAAGAACTGAGACAAAAGGAGAAAATAGAAAAAAAGAAACAAAGAGAGAAACAAAAGGCAAAAGGAATTAAAGGAATTTAAAAAAGAAAAAAAGGAGAAAAAAAGGAATTTAACAATAGACAAAAAGAAACTCAAAAGGAGACAAAAAGGAATGAAGAAAGAAAAGAAATTACAAAAGGAACCAAAAAGGGACAGAAAGGAGACAAAAAGAAATTTCAAAAGAGACAAAAAAGAATTAAAAGAGAGACAAAAAAGGGACAAAAAGGGGTTCGACAAAAAGCCAAAAAGAATTTAAAAAGAGACAAAAAAAACGTAAAAACAGGACAATTAAAAGGAGAAGAGGAATGAAAAAAGAAACAAAAAAGGGACAAAAAAGAAACAAAAAGAAAACAAAAAAGAAACAAAAAAGACAAAAAAGAATCAAAAAAGAAACAAAATCGAAACAAAAAGGAAACAAAAAGGAAACAAAAAAGAACAAAAATGAAACAAAAAAGTAACAAAGAAGAAATAAAAAAGAAGCAAAAAAGACACAAAAAAGAAACAAAAAAGAAACAAAAACGAAACAAAGAAAAAAGAACAAAAAAGAAACAAGAAAGAAACGAAAAAGGAGACAAAAAGAAAAAAAGAAACAAAAAAGAAAAGGCGGACCGAGCGTCGAAGAGGAGGCGCAGGAGTTCGTCCGCGACGAGTTTGCTGCTGCTGCTGCAGCAGCAGCAAAGCGCAGCAGCAAGCGCCAGCAGCAGCAGCCCGTGGCCCACATCTCCGAACATAACTCCGAACAAAAAGGGGAAAACAGCAGCAGCAAAAACTGCAGCATTTAACTCTCGATAATTCGCAACTCCGTAAGTTTCCACCAAGTTCTGAAAAGGACTCATGAAGCTGCTGACTCGAAAGTAAGTCGGAGCCCCCGACACAACTCCCCCGTGCACCAGCAAAAACGCCGAAGTGCTCTGCACGCAAACCCCAAACCCTAAACCCTAAACCCTAAACCCTAAACCCTAGACCCTCGGGAGAAGCTCCCGGGGCTTCGGCGTGCGCAGCGGCTACGCGCAAGCAAGCGTCGGCAGCAACCACCAGCTTCGATTCGGGGAGTGCGAGAAGGCTTACAAACCCTAAACCCTAAACCCTAAACCCTAAACCCTAAACCCTAAACCCTAAACCCTAAACCCTAAACCCCTAAACCCTAAACCCTAAACCCTAAACCCTAAACCCTAAACCCTAAACCCTAAACCCTAAACCCTAAAACAAAACCCTAAACCCTAAACCCTAAACCCTAAACCCTAA
>NW_013654634.1:75000-117791 GCF_000499385.1 Eimeria necatrix
GTTGGAGTTGCAATCTCAGGCATTACCGCTGACGCTAGTAAACCCTAAACCCTCGCCAAACCCTAAACCCTCGCCAAACCCTAGACCCTCGCCAAACCCTAAACCCTCGCAGAGCCGTAACGCGTGGACCTAGTGACCTATCTCCCCGCATTTCTGGTTTTCTTTAGACGTAAACCCCAGCATGAAAGCCCACAGCTTGCAGCCTAGAGCTTGATGTCTAGGGATTAGGGTTTAGGGTTTAGGGTTTAGGGTTTAGGGTTTGGGTGTGGGCTGCAGAGGTCTTGTGCGAAATTATGAGGAACGCGTGCCTCCAGCACAAATTTACTTATGATACGGAGAAGCCAGCGGCAAGGCTTGCGTTGCTTGTGGCTGACAGTGAGTTTCGCAAACCATTATTTAGGGTTTAGGGTTTAGGGTTCGTTGTCTCCGGCCGGGGTTTCTGCAGAGAGACCCTGCCCGTTGGTTTCTAGGGTTTAGGGTTTGGGGGTTCTGCTGATGTGGGCGTGCCGGCAGCGCCAAGCCGCCGGGTGGGGGCGCAGCAAAGTGCTCGAAACCCTAGCCCAAACCCTAAACCCTAGCCCAAACCCTAAACCCTAAACCCTCGTTTGTGGTTTCTGCAGAGTGCCAAAGCAACACCCAGCGCAGCGGCAAAAGGCCCTACGGAGTGGGGCTTTTGATTGCTGCATGCGATGCTTCGGGGCCGCGGCTATTTCAGAATTGCCCCTCGGGCAACTATTACGAATACGACGTAAACCCTAAACCCTAGCTAAACCCTAAACCCTAGCTAAACCCTAACCCTAGCTAAACCCTAAACCCTTCAACCGCCTCAAACCCTCGAACCTCGCTTCTTCAGCCAGGCCTTTCAGAGAGGGGCGGCGGCAGCAGACTGCACGCCAACTGCCGAGGGCTTCCTCTAGGGTCGAGGGTTTAGGGTTTAGGGTTTAGGGTTTAGGGTTTGGGGGGTGCAGGCCGTTGCCTTCGGCGCGAGGTCCCAAGCTTCAAAGACATACCTCGAGAAACACTTCGAGACTTTTCCCACCGGCAAGTTGAAAACCCTAAACCCTTGTAAACCCTACTTTGCAAACCCTAAACCCTTGTAAGCCCTAATTTGCAAACCTTAAACCCTTGTAAACCCTAATTGAAAAACCGTAAACAGTTGTAAACCCTAATTTGCAAACCCTAAACCCTAGCCTGCAAGTTGCTGCCTGCCCACCCCCTGGGCAGAGCCTAGTGGGATCTCTCTACGGCCCACTGGCTCTTGTGTGGGCCGCGAGCCACTCATCTAGGGTTTAGGGTTTAGGGTTTAGGGTTTGGGATTTTTGCAGCTTCACTGGATGACCTGCTCCTGCATGGCGCGAAGGCCCTAAAGGCCTCTATGGCCGCCGACACCGAGTGAGCTGAGGCTCAGGGCTTAGGGTTTAGGGTTTAGGGTTTAGGGTTTAGAGCTGCCCCCACACGGCTTCGGAAGCCCGCTGCTGGAGTTGAATGGGCGTTCGAGTTGAGCGGTTAGGGTTTGGGATTTAGGGTTTAGGGTTTAGGGTTTACTGTGAAGACTGTAGGGTTTGTGCTGCTTGCAGGCTGACAGCTGAGTGTCTTTGCGTCGGGATTGTCGGCCGCGGGCAGCCGTGGCGCGGTGAGGGTTTAGGGTTTAGGGTTTAGGGTTTAGGGTTTGGGGTCTAGGATCGCGCAGGATTCACTGCAGCAGAATATGGACATTAGCACACTCCTCAATCCGAGGGTTTAGGGTTTAGTGTTTGCGGCTTGACGGCTATGGTGCAGAGCTCGACCATGAGGAGCTGCAAACCCTCGTGGATCGTCTCACGGTGCGTTGGTGGTTTAGGGTTTAGGGTTTAGAGTTTATATTCCAAACTTGCGAAAGCAGTATTCTGCAAAGGCATCATACTCTCGAGGGCATGGCCTTGAGGGTTTAGGGTTTAGGGTTTAGGGTTTAGTGCTTGCGGTATGGCTGCAGAACGCTGAATCTAGCGGCGACGGCGGCGACGGCGGTTCTATGGCTGTGGATATGCCGGAGTAAAGCTTCGGAAATTTTGTCGAGGGTTTAGGGTTTAGGGTTTAGGGTTTGAAATTTCAGCCAGTGATACAGCAACCCAGGAAACCCCGTTTCCACTCCTAAGATGTCTCTTTCGAGACGAACTCAAAATCCCAAATATGGTGTTTTAGAAATGACTAGTCTAGGTTTTGGATCTGGAAATTAGGGTTTAGGGTTTAGGGTTTAGCGGAGATCCAGCATGGTCTTCGAGCCAGATGGAAGTCTGCAAGTAGGGTGTAGGGTTTAGCAAGTTCACTTTCTGCAGCATGCGCTTAACACGGGTTTTGCAGTGGCAATTTGTGTTTGGAATAAAACCGCGGTAGGGTTTAGCGTTTAGGGTTTAGGGTTTAGGGTTTCAATTCAGATGGGACAGGAGGGCCCCTGTGGGGCCCTTCTGCCCGTGCTGCGGCGACTTGCTTCCCAATGAGGGTTTGGCAGTTTGATCGGCTCTTTAGAAGTTTCAGCAAAAGTTCAAGAAGTTCATTTAAGTTTTTTCTGGTCTAGGGTTTAGGGTTTAGGGTTTAGGGTTTGGAAAATGGGGAAGGTGTCGAAGGCCCGCAAGCGGAAGGGCCGCCAACAGGCTCTGAAGTCCGACGCAATGGACGAAGACAAACCCCAAAACAGCGGAAAGCTTTCGGAAACTGCGAAAGTCAGCAAATTCAAAAGCTAGGGTTTAGGGTTTAGCGCCTTTTTCTAAGCACTGCAGTCGAAGCAGCAGCAGATTCTTTGCTTCGATGGTGATTAGCGCCCGGAGGTTAGGGTCTAGCGCTCAGCGAGGGTTTGAGTCTAGGGTTTAGGGTTTAGTCTGGGGTTTAGGGTCTGAGGGTTTAGGGTTTGGAATCTTCTGCAGGGCGAAGAGGAAGGAGCAGAAGGCACAAGCAGCCATGCCGTCTTCAAGGTGGGCACTTTGTACAACTTCGACTTCCCTGAAACCCTAAACCCTAATTCTACCCTTTCTGTGAAGCTTTTTTCGCTGTAAACCCTAAACCCTCGCCTCCAAACCCTTGCTAAACCCTCAACCCCCGGACGTTTTGTGGTTCAGCGCCATGCTGCTGAGAGAAAAGCAGTGAAGCAGAAAATCGCGGTTTTGAAGCAGCGGCGGAAGAAGCTGCGGAAGAAGTTTCCGAAAGAAGCTGCAGAAAAACGTGAAATAAACAAAAAGATTAAATCTTTGATAAAAGAAATAACAGACAAACATGAAAAAGAATTAAAAGAATTGGGAATTGTCAAGACAGCTGGCGCTGACGAACTCAAAGATGAAGATATCGACATCGACAACTAAAGCGGCACGCGCCGCTCCGCTGCAGCAGCAGCAGCAGCAACAGCAGCAGCGGTAGTTGCTGCAGCGGCAGCAGCAGCAGCGACAGCGTCTGCAGCTGCTGCGGCAGCCGCAAAAGCAGCAGCGGAAGAGTCTGCAGCTGCTGCTGCAGCAACAGAAGCAGTGGCGACAGCAGCTGCAGCTGCTGCAGCAGCGGCAAAAGCAGTAGCGACAGCACCTGCAGCTGCTGCAACAGCAGCTGCAGCAGCAGCAGCAGCTTTGGGCGTTTTCTTTTTCGCCTCAGATCTGCCAGTGCGAGCTCTCACCTTCAACAGTTTATACTCTTTTAGCAATTTTGTCAAACCCTAGGGTTTTAGTTTTATGCTGTTAGATCTTGGCCTGCTTTTGTTGTCAGAACATTCTTGCGGGGTGTTTGCTGCGACGCATGCCAGTTTTGCATTTTCGGCTAAGTTTCTAAACTATAGATTGTGAACTTGGAGCTTGAGGAGCAGCAGTTTTCTGTAATATAAATCATTAAAAGATCGCAGGCCTAGAGAACCAGCTTGGGTTTCATTTAGGGTTTAGGGTTTGGGGTTTAGGGTTTCGGGTTCAGCTTTGCAGCAACTGAAGTGCTACGGAGGTCGTTGGAGGCCGAGAAGTTCAGCGGCCTTCAGTTTTTTCGATATACTTTTTCTTTTGATAACATTGCGTTAGGATTTGGGACGCCAATTCTTATTCCTCCTTGCAGCACTTGTTTACGTTTAGGGTTTCAAAGAGCTGGCTTCTCTCTTAAAAGTGATTTCGCGGTCGCTTTTCAATTTACCCGGTGAGCCCTCGTCTCACAATATCTTTAACGGATTACGAGCTCTAAAATTCAATTTGTAGACTGCTTTCTTGCTTTGCCTCTGTTCTTGGTCAGAAAGAAGCTGCTGCAATCTCTACAATTGCTGCTGCTGGCTGCATTTCCAGTGTCTTTGCTGATGCAGAGCTGTTCAGTGTTCCGAAATCCATAAATTTCAAGCTAAGTGCTGTGGACCGCAGTGGGATACAGTTTTCATGTCTTTGCTGATGCAGTGGCATCCAGTGTTCTGAAATTCATGAATTTCAAATTAAGTGTTTTGGTCAAGTCTGCAGTGAAACCTCCCGTGCAGCAATTCAAATGAAAGGACAACCTTGGCTTCAGGATAAGGTATCGGCGTCTGCAGCTTGCGGCAACATGAAAACAGTCTTTGCAAGCCTACAAACTTCTCCGTAATCGGTAGAACAGGCATTTCTAAGATAATGGTAGGTGCTTTTCAGATGTTTAGGGCAGTACGTGCGTTGGCACATAAAATTGCAGAGCCCTGAGGCACAAAAGTATGATGGTTTAGGTTCATGCGCCTAAGCTCATACAGCTTTTGCAGCTGTGTGCATCCAAACTACACTGTCATGAAGTAGACATTCAGTTGCAAGAACCTTATTTTGGAGCCTAAAGTTGTCTTTGCCTTCAGCTTTCCGCATTTTCTGGCCTTGGCTGAAAGCAGGCAAGTAAGAGGACCTGCCAGGCAAAAATGCGACGTTGCATTTTTGCCTACCGCCCTGTGAATAAGTTTGTAGTTGAGCTCATTGCTTTTAGAAGTGCTGCTGCCTTTTCTGCCTGCCCTACATACCTGGCTGGTGCATCTTTGCAATGGCCGCAGCAGCTTAAAGTACACACAGGCCAAAATGACACATGGGGAGGTAAAGCCTGGGATATGCAAAATCGGCGCAAGATGGCGGCAAGCCCAGGGTCGCTGGGCCGATATGAATGTTGTTAAGACGTTTATGCTGCCGAGTATCTAACTGACTTGGCAAGAAAAATATCTGGGATCGTAAATGAGAAATGCAACAGAGCCTGCCACCAGTCGAGCCCTAGAGCTGCTACATGCGACTGGGGCTTGAAAGATCAGTGACTACCATTCTTTGAATGTGATATTTTCGCCATCAAATTCTGTAAAAATCTCTTCATGCTCTTCATAGAGAGATTTTCGTTGGAAACACAACGGTGGCTCGTGACTATCGACCACCGACAAGCACGAGCCAACGTCAATGCACCTGAAGCCCTGTCCTATAGCGTAGTTTTCACGGCAGTCGTCTTAGCTCAATATTATCTATTTAACAGATGAAGGGGGAAAATGCTGTAGTAATTTGAGAAGACCTGCGAATAGCGGCAGCAGCAAACGGGCTGCCTCTGCGCATCAGTCGCTGTAGTCACGGAGGTGACCTTCATGCTAAGAGGTATCCTTATACCGCCTGGTTCCGTACTGGATCGGTGTAAACTGGCCGTACTTTTTTCGTTGTTATTGAAAACACATAGCCAACAATTTGCGCCCCATGACTGCCTAGCATTCCCGGCAACACACTGGGGTTCAAGTGTGGAGGCAGTCTGCACGAAGCCCTCCCTCCTTTGGCTCATCACAGCTGAAGAGCTCAACAATTAGTTGCTTCTCACACGATGGCTACCCTCACTCCGCGCCACCGGTGGATGGTGGCTCAGGTGGTATCTTCGTTCAAATTGGCAGAATATGAGCCCCTTGTCGAGGCACTATTTCGGGACCAGTTTGCAATTAAGATCGACCCTTTCCTCAAAGGCACATCATCCACGCAATATCTGTTATTCTCTTATCATGCCGGAACTCATCCGGCTTCTCCACGAGCGGATATTCCAGGCAAACTCATATGCTCAGGTTAGGTTGTCGCTGTCTGTGTAGAAACCGAGTTAAAGCATCAGCAAGAACTTACAAATTAGTTGGCTTACTATCCTGCAAAGCATTATTGGATTCCTTCATTACGAGGCGGCAACAGTGTGCAGAGTTGCAAATTCACAACTGTGATCACACAGACCAACTGTAGCAAGTGCTGGCTGCCAGTTCATCACAAACGGTAGTCACTAGCTGCATCTGCGCTGCAGAGGGCGTCTCGGATGAGGCAGGCTCTAAATATGTTTACTTTCTTCGAACAATTCCGTTCGGGAAGTCTTTGAACTTGAGCACACCTGCCGATGCAGAGCTGGCCTTTGGAGAGCTTCCCGAGTTGCCTCTTCAAGCCCTGCACACGGCATTGTCAGGGATATTTCTTCCTACTGTAGAACACTTCGATAAAGCGGACTGGTGAGCGAACTGAGCTTGTGGTGCCTGCAAGAAGGCATGAGCACGGCAGCGAAAAGTTCCAGGTTAAGGATGGAGAAAGCAAGCAGCAAGCCCAAAGCAAAGAATCATACAGAGCCATTTAGCTAAGGGAGCTTTAAACATGCTGGAATCCATTGCGATAGTGCAAGGAAATGATAACTGCCCTGTGCTTAATTTCTCCGGAGCTGCAGAGCGTGCGAGTTGCGCCAATTGTATTTGTTCAAAGCACAGTTTGCAGGAACAGATTAGTGTCGACATTGGCAAAAATATGCACTAAAAATAAGAGATGAATATCTTTAGGCGAGGGTAAGCTTGCAAAGGTGAAAGCTCATTTTTTTCTCAGGAAAAAATGCACAGACGAGCAGCGTAATGAGTTTCTCGCCTGCACACGAACACTTTGCAAAGAGCTGGGAGAGGCGATTGATGCTTTAGCTCATGGAATTCAGCTAAAACAACCAGATCCAAGGTAAATGAGGCAGCATGGCTTGCAGGTAGTCATGCCCCTCTGTTTTTGTCATTTGACGTCCTGTTTCCTGTGCGTTATGATTAAAAGAGTTGTTATTACGGTGATGGAAGCCGACACGTCTACCCCTGGTGCCACGCCGTTGTCTTTCACAGGTTCTCTCTGGCAGACATAAGAATGGACTACATTGCAGCTGCCAAGAACCCTGACATTGTGTCTCATTTTGAAGAGCTCCTAGATGACTGGTGCAAGGAGATCGAACGGTACTTAGAAGCATCGCTTGACAAAGGTGCAGCTATAGCCGATAACGGTCCCCGCAGCGAAGTAAGCATTAACGCATATACCCTTTTGTTTTGACAGCCCGACTTATTTTGAGACATTCAAACGTCTTTGAATTAATAGAGCTCCAGCTGCACAATGCAGCCGTTTTCCACGTGCATGTTGAAACGGCGTCGTAGATTGAAAACTGGAGGGGCAGAATGAGGAGGCTCAGCTCGATCATTCAGCAGTTAAAGAGCGACACCTGCCACACAGTGTTTCAGGTGCTTCATGCTGTTACGAAGGTACGCTAGTACTACACGACGAACTCGGAGCCTCTTCCCCCTTGAACTCCATGTCCTTTTTCACAGAGTGCCACGCCATGCTTGTTGTTTGTGTTAAGTTGGCTGCGGCAATGCGCGGTTTTTTTCTGCACAACAGTTAGCCTCAGGTGTGTCGCCGAAGTCTCGACAATCCGTTTTCCACACGATGAGACGATGCAAGCAGCTGGATGTGGCCATCACAGAGGCCTTTAGCGAAGCCAAGGACAACGTGAAGTATTTGGCGACACTGGAAAGGTTTATAGACCCCCTTTACTCAGGTTTGCTCCCCCAGCTGCTACTCATACCTGCTTGGTTGCTTTTGGTCCTCTTACCACGCATGCTGATTGCTTTCAAGTAACCTTCGCATAGCAGCAGCATTTGGATCGCCTTCCTACAGGAAACCCGGCAAGCATTCTTGAAAGCCTAAGCGCGCTGATGAGTGCAATAACAATGATACATTCCATCTCGCGGTACTACAATACGACTGAACGAATGGTTTCATTCTTCACGAAGATAACGAAGCAGGCATGTTGCTACTCCTCAATCCACAGAGTGCCTGAAAATTCGTAATGCAAGCAGCTAATGCAGTAGTAAAAGCACCTAACTTGTGAAGACGGAGTCTGTTTCAACCTAGCTGCTGCGTAGTTTGCCTCCAGATGATTAAAAATTGCCGTTTATGGCTGACTGGTGGCGACCACCATGAAGCATTGTGGGAAAGAGAGCCTGAAGTCATAATTCCAATGCTGCAGTATTGCTTGAAGTTGAACGACGCCTACCATGAACAGTATCACGTAACAAGAGAGCGGCTAATGGCTATTTCAAAAGGGAAGCAGCTTGAAGTTTCCGATCAAGATATATTCAGCAGGATGGACCTCTTCTGCCGGCGAATTCAGAAGCTGATATCTATGGTAGGTGTGCACTGGCCTATACCTGATGAAGGGATGAGCGCAACTTTGCCGCCACTTAGGGCCAGCAACCTCATGTGCAAATGCTGTTCACGTGGAATTTCTCCCGCTTCAGTAAAGCTTTCACGTGCATTTGGCTCAGTACCTCGAAACAAAATCTGGCGCCTGTTTTGTGTGAATGTTTTCAACGTGTGGCTCTGTGTTTGTGATGATATATCGTTCGCGTTTGCTTTCTTGTGATGGTGTTGCCAGTATTCGACGATTCAGCAGTTCAGCAACATTGCTGACCAGAAGTTTGAAGGCATGGATATATATGTAGACCGCTTCAAGGTGAGCCGCCCGTCCATTTTGCCGTGATTGGTTCAAGGAAAAGACCAAACGCTAGCTGCACTTTGTGGTTGCTGCTGCTTGTAGCCAGGTCCCTAAATGCTACGACGGTACTGTATCCTAGCTTGTAGTTCTATGTTTTCAATGGAGTGATTACCATTGCTTCCTGTGAAACGGCGTCCGTTCTTGCTCTTTCAGGCTATTTTTAATGATTTCAAGGTCAAGCGGCACGATCTCTTAGACTTCTACAACAACCGCTTCGACCGAGACTTTGTGGAATTTTCTGTCCGTGTTTCGAACTTGGAGAGCAGCATGATTCCGCAGATAAATGAAGTAAGTACACTTTTGAGCGACTCCAAGTGCGCTGTTTGTTATCATTGGTTCGGCCTCCTTAGCGCGAAAACAGCCTGTGGCGCACTGTACTGCAGATTTTTGAGACCACATCTTCAATCGACGAGTCGCTGCGGCTGCTCCAGAAGTTGCAAGAGACTGTATTCAGTGAGAATTTGAAAGCGGAGCTGAAGGGCAAAATCAGCCTCATCATCCACCGGTACAGCATTGAGCTGGTACAGGTACGCATGCATCTCAGCCCATAGCTCGCTACTTTCCGCGGCCATCCATTGTACTGAATGTAGTGGCTAGTTCATGCTTAATCTGTGCCTAGATCCAAGAGGAATACGAACGGCACAAAACTAACCCCCCACCGAGCAAAGACATGCCGCCAATTCCCAACAACATAATTTGGGCTCGGGATCTCTTGAAAAAAATTGAGGTAACTCTCTTTCGCTGTCGGTACCAGACCCGGTGTTACTGTTGCTAGAAGTACCTCAACCTGCATACGAACTTTACATGCACAAGCACACAGGCACGCCGTACTTAGAATTGGAGGTAAGAAAAGCAACGTGAGCTGTGTGGCGTTCGTAAATGTGCCGGCTCAATTTGCAGGACCCCATGAAACAGTTTCAACTGCACCCATCAGCACTATCTACGAAAGAGGGCAAACGCACAATCAAGCTATACAACAGAGTAAGCCCCGCTCATTAAGTACTTTCAATTGCGCACACCGACCAACAAAGCCCGCCTGGCAGTAGAGAGGTTTGAATTCGGCAAGTGTCTCTCATGAGTGCATACGTTGATTCAAGTGACCTATGCTGGTGTCGACCATAGGCAGAAAAGGGGCCTAACAAAGTAGCACGCTAGAGTTCGTCTCTTTTGTTCAGGTAGCTGAGACTTTAGTGGAATATGAACTGAGGTGGCACCAAGCTTGGACAGAATGTGTCCAAGCCACGGCTGCGGGCTTGAATAACAGCATCCTCGTCCGGAACCCCAACACTGGCAAGTTGTCGATAAACTTCGATGGCGACATCGCACGGCTGATTCGGGAAGCCAAAGTACTGGAAAGGATGAGCATTGATATACCCGAGAGCGGCCGCATCGTGTTTTTAAGAGAAAAAAAGCTGAAGGGATGCTTTGACGAGCTCAAATTTGTTCTTGATGTGCGCAAGCTCCGCTTCGGCCTCCTTTTGCACAGCCTGCTACGAAAACTCGATCAGTACCATGGGGCCCAGACGTGCCCCTCTGCAAGAAAATAAAGCTGTCAGAAGCAGATGATTTCCGCACACTGAAAAGCTTCTTGGCTGCTGAGGCTGTTGAGGGGGCCGACAGACTGAAAACCCAACGGCTACGCCCTGAGAAGTTGCTGCAGTATGCTGCGTTGCGCTTCAGGAGTACCAAAGAGTATCCTCAGCAGTTCGTCCTGTAACTGCAGGCCTTCTACAAATGCATCTCGACGGCTTCGAGAGGCACCTGGCGCCCGGGTTATCTAATCTGACTTGGGCATCCCTTAATATAGAAGGGTTCTTGCAGTCTGCGACCGCTGCTTTGGAAAAACTGGATTTGTTGGTGGTGACAGTCAACGACATTATAGAGAACAGAATAGAAAACAACATCAAGGTGGGATTAGAGCGTCGTGAAAAGATAAACGGTTCTAGCTTTTGCTCACTGTTTACGGAGGAGAGGCGCTGGTTTAAGGCACAGTGGTCTGGGTTTCCTTGCAACGTGCGAACTGTTTGTGCGCTTGTGGTTAATGCAGTCACTTGCCGAAACACTCCTAGTAGACCTACCAGCTGCGGGCGAAGTGATATCTCTAAATCGTTTCGTGGAAATGCAAGAACACCACGTCGCGAAGTGCACAGAGCTGCTTAATGCTCGCTCTGTAGAAATCGAAAACGCTGTTAGAGACCTGCTTGAAGTCATTCAGAAACAGCCCTTGGAGCTGGCTAACTCTGTAAGATAGCGCATTTCGCAGCAACGCAGCAGCGAGCTGCGTGCATTATCCACAGAGCTGGCAGGAACTGTTGTTTACACCGAGAAAGCTGAGTTTTTGGAATTTAGGGCTTCAGACGTGAGCGGTGTAATGTGGTGACAGCTTGAGCGGTCTGAGTGGCACTGCAGGTGTCATTTACAGAGGAAGCCGAGAAACTTAACTCACAATACGAATGGAACCTGTATAAGGCCATTCTACTGGCCACTCGAAGGTCGTTTGACTTCCTCAGGCGCCATATGTATTCAGCGCCAAACTGTAATCCTTTCAGCCCTTCCGCATCTTATCCGCACGGCATGGCTATGACATGTTCTGATGATATATTCATAACGATGCATTTATACGCGTATATACGTGTTTGCATACTCGTATATGGGTATACGAAAACTAGGGTATGCACGTATATACATGCATGTATAGAAATTCGCATTGTACTCTATATGTATGCTTTTCGTCGGCATTTACGTGTGTTTATATAGTGTATATTTACATGTACTCATGTGTACACGTCTGTGTACGCAAACACATCATATACATCCATGCTTTTGCATGTATGTATTTAGAGCGACTAAATGTATTGCAGCCAGAGGCTACCAAATGCATTCCGGCCAAAGGCAGTGGGCAATACTGCCGACCGTAACCCAATATCATGTTTCGCAGGCTCAGCGCCATCTGCGTGCGCCGTTAACGCCATATTCGAGGTTGATATTCAGTTGGACGGGACGGGGGTGAGGCTTCAGCCGTCGATCGACGACTTTCAGGAGGCAATAAACAGGTCGGCAGTGGCGATCTTAAATTGTTCAAAAGGTATTCGCCAGTGGGGTGCAAGTGAAAGAAGAGACGGGAGTGAGGCCGCAGCAGGCCCACGCTGTAACGGCTTTAGTGACCGCATGACGGGGGAGAGGGACATCCAGAAAGTTCTTCTGTGCTTTCTCGGATCAATCCAAAATATCCGAGACGAGGTCTCCAAGTACCTCGTTAAATTTGACGTGAGATGCAACGTCACCGACGTACAATTAATATGTGTTTCGGTATATAAAGTCGATGTGTAGTTAACGCTGTCGCTTAGCACACTAATTAGACCATTTGTCAGCATCTCTGGCAAATCCAGAATACGCCAGCACAAGTGCCGCTATGCGTCTCTACTTATAGGCATTCAAGTGGCTCTGGTCGGAGCCTTGCAAGGAGAACTACTTAGCATTCGCGAAGCAGAATCCATCATTGGAGGACTTTGAAAAAAAGCTGAAAAGCTTTCGAGACGTTGAAACACAACTGAACTCAATGGAGCAGGCAAAACCGATTGGAATGCTGCTAATAAACAGTTCGGCGCTTTTCCCCCAGGTACTGCTGGCCCCACCGTCCTTGTTCCTACGCCCGAAAATTGCTTTTATTAGCGACTTGCCTTCGTTTGGTGAGATTGCAAGGCACCGGTTCGTTTTCCTGCGTAGCGGAGAGACAAAGGGGGATTTAATAATTGCAGTATGCTTTCAGGCGTGTGCCAGTGGTGGCTGTTTAAAATTTTGTGTGCCGTTGTTGCGTGCTAATCAGCTAATAGAGCTTGCCAGAAAGTGGAACGTATACTACCTTAGCCAATTACACGTCAGCGCGAAGGAACGCTTGGAGAAACTAATGGAGCAGATTCGACAGGGGTATAAAGGTCTTCATCGTCCGGTGGCCGACATAGATGCCTTGCGGCACGTCATGGACACACTCACGTCGATAACTCAACAGGAATCGGGTAAGGAAACATCCGTACTATTCCTGTGAAGCAGAAGCTTGATTACCTGCTCAGTAGCTCACTACATATTTTTCCACCGCCCCTTGATCTGTACGCTCGTGCGCAACTGATTCCAGACATAGAGACACAGTTTGAGCCGGTCTTCACGATGTACAGCATGATCGACCGCTATCTTCCAAGCAATGTGGTACTTATTGACAAAGACGAACAAGACCAGAGGCTTCTTCTGCGTTCGTCTTGGTCCAAGTTGATCGAGGAAGCTCAGGAAGCGCAAGCGCGCCTGCAAAAAATGCAGCCAACGTACAAGAGGGAGCTCATTCTTAACATTAATGCCCTAAAGGCAGACTCGAAACAGTTCAGGGAAGAGTTTACGAAAAACGGGCCTGCATGCCCGGGCATTAGACCCAGGTGTGGAGCAGCATAGGCCACGCGCACCTTCAGCTTCGTTGTATGCGCCTATATTTACTTCTATGCGCATTGCACCGTATGTGAATCAAAGTTCTTACGCATGCACATACATATGTTTCATTCGGTTTACATATAGTTACCGGGTGCGGCGTGTGGGTGGCTGTTATTTTAAAGGGATGCAGTGGAGCGTGTCAAACGGTTCAAAGCAGAATGTGATGTACGAACCCGGAAACAGGAAGTCTACTACGCAGGGGAGGAACTCTTCGGCTTTCCCCATCAGGCGTATCCGGAACTCGAGCAGACAAAAAAGGAGTTAGCGAACTTGACTCTGCTCTATGACATTTACGTCCAGGTAAGCAAAACAACGGTAGCCGTGGCATAGATTCTTTTGCCCCAGAAGCATCTTTCTGAGAAATCAGTGAACTTGAATTATTGGAGAAAAATCAACCCATTTTGCCACAGAGCCACCAAGTGTTGATTAGCTACCGGTGCGCAGGTCATAGATACTATCAAGGAGTGGAAAGATATACTTTGGGCAGAAGCTCCCCCGCAAATACCCTACATGACGGAAAAGATCCAGAACTTTTCAGACGCTTGCAGAAAATTGCCCAAACAGCTGAAGACCTCTGACGCCTTCGCTGAGCTCAAGAAGGAAATAGACGACTTTACAGAAGTGCTTAAGCCTTTCTGAAACTGAAATTATCTATCATGAATCGTGTATAGCCTATTCTGCAGAGCGAACGCTGAGCACCGAAGCCTTGAAAAGGCTACCTCAATTTGTATGCTGCACGAAGCACATCGTGTATGAATCAATCCCGCAAAGAGCTCCACCTGCCGCTTCGTTTGCACCTGCTGTGTTGTTCAGGTTTTGCCGCTTTTGAAGGAGCTGAGCAAACCGTCCATCGTAGCACGTCACTGGAAGCAGGTAGAAGACGTCATTGGGAAACCCCTTGGTACTGAGAACGAGATGACGCGCTTGCAAGCACTACTTGATGCAGATCTGCTTCAGTACAAGGTGCATGACGCTTCGGCACTGCCGTTTGAGGCTGCCAATCTTGGCACATCATTGTGAATATTTTGTTTTAGTGTCTCAACTTCAAGTGCGCACGTCAGTGTGGCTGTGCCACGAGCACGTGATTTTTGCCACTTCAGCCAGCAGTGGGCCATTTGCCACTACTGCGTATTTTCTTTGCTATGATACCACTGTAGGATGACATTTTTGACATCTGCGAGTCAGCAGACAAACAATTGGTGATAGAGGGGAAACTAAAAGACATTGAGAACATGTGGAAGACTAGCATGCTTGAATTCGGCAAATGGAAATCACGGTGGGCGACAGCCATAGCGAACAGTATTGTCTTGAAACCAAAATTTTGACTTCTGACCCTGCCCTTTCAAATGCTGATCGTCTGGCGTGGAAGCCTTCCACGTGCTTGCAAGGCATTCATAGTGTGTGTTTTCCAGCACGGAAAGTGTAATCACCCATGTCCTTTTGTGCAATGGCACTTGTTTAGAGATTACAACTGCATTCTGCAAGGAGGACGCGTGCAAGAGATTCAGGAAATGCTTGAGGAGTCTCAGATGACACTCAACACGATGAATGCCATGCGCCATGTCGCACCTTTCAAAGAAAGGGTAGTCAACATGCTCACCACACTCTCAGATGTCGCAGGTTGGTCCCAAGCAGCAGCCATTAGTATTCTTGGATTTCTGTTCCGAATGCACCAGAAGCAAACAGCTCATGCCGTCTTCACGTTAGAGTAAGCACTGTGTTGCAGACACAATCGAAAGCTGGACAAAAGTTCAAGTATTGTGGACATCACTGGAGCCCGTATTCACTGGAGGTGATATCGCTAAGCAGATGCCTGGCGAGGCCAAGAGGTTCCATGCCATTGACAAGGACTGGGTGAGGCATTTTCTGCACAGTGGCATTTGCTGCGGTTGCACCAAGTGATCACCAAAAACTGGAGCTTCATGACTGTCAGCTACCACCCCGGTGTCTTGCGGCTGCGTTTGCAGACAAGGATTATGGCAAGAGCATCAGAGACTCTCATTGTAGTAGAGTGCTGTCAAAATGAGCTTCTGAGACAGCTACTCCCCACGCTATTCTCTGGTCTTGAGAGCTGCCAAAAATCGCTGGAGTCGTACCTTGAGGGCAAGCGCAATAAGTTTCCGCGTTTTTATTTCGTGTCTAATCCTGTACTTCTGAAGATCTTGTCTCAAGGATCGGACGCAGAAACTGTTCAAGATGACTTGGGAAAGTTGTTTGACGCCATTTCCAGAGTAGGAAACTGTAGCTTCTTTCCCGTGTGCTTTGTTGGTTCCTCCAAATGAGGGCACCTAAGCTACACTCGGGGAGGCAAAGTTTAGAGATACTGAATGGCAGGACTGTCGGGCGTTCGAGCGTGTGTTGAAGGTTGAATTTGACAAAGCGGATCGAAAGAAGATAACAGCTATTAAAAGCGTAGCCGGCTCAGCAGAAGAAGTGGTTCTTCTGAGTAATCCTGTGAAAGTGGAGGGAAACATAGAAGAGTGGCTTCGTTCGCTGGAGTCCCAAATGCAAAAATCAGTTCGGAGGGAATGCAAATACGCTGCTCATGAGTCTGGGTCCATATACACGCAAATGACGTTGCGGGAGTTCTGCGACAAGTACATTGCCCAGGTGGGGTGCTGACTATTTCGATGTACAGTATGAAACAGCCTTTGTTCCTACTTATCTGTGAAGTCCTACTCTGCCACGCGTTAGACGTTGCTAGCTTGCTCTCGGATTTAGGATGGAGACAATTATATGCACTTGGTGCAAAGCTCAGGTCTCGCTACTAGGGCTTCAGATGGTGTGGACAGCGGACTGCCAGGAAGCCTTAGACAAGATGTCTAAAGAACGCGACCGCACAATAATGTCACAAACAAACAAAGTCTTCGCCACTATGATGGCAGATCTGGTGCAATGCTGCTTGTCGGACCTTGGGACTAGCCTCAACCGCACAAAGTACGAAACGCTTGTTACGATTCATGTCCACCAGGTAAAAATACACAGAAAGGAGACTCTTTCACAAACATTTTAAGCGTTTGGGCAAATGGTGCAAATTTCTCTGCCTCGTACCCCACTGCCCAATACAGCATCTCCAACGAATTCCGGTTTTCTCCCTGACGCACCACAGTAGTCTGCAAGATAAAGAAACGAATTAAAACTTGGCAACAGTGAAGGATTTGAAAGGCCAAAACGCAAAGGCCTACTTTGTTGTGCCTATGGAAACGGCGCTTTGAGTCGCGGTCTTGTTTCTCCCGGTTCGCGAAATGTGCAGCGAGATGTGTTCGCCGACATTTGGAAGAAAGTCAAGGAGCACCGCCTCAAGGATTCAAGCGATTTTGAATGGATGAAACAGACCCGCTTATACTGGAACAACGACGCAGAAAGTGCAGTCATCTCAATTGCCGACGTCGAGTTTTCGTACTGCTATGAGTATCTTGGGGTCAAGGAGCGGCTGGCGATTACTCCGTTGACAGATAGGCAAGTCGCTTAGGATACATTTGTTCGCTGGTAAAACAGCCACGGGCTAACGTGAGACATGTGTGCAAACTAAATGGACAAAAGCAGCTGTTCTCGAGAAGCTGCTGCGGTTC
This sequence comes from Eimeria necatrix, assembly GCF_000499385.1. NCBI lineage: Eukaryota > Apicomplexa > Conoidasida > Eucoccidiorida > Eimeriidae > Eimeria > Eimeria necatrix. The sequence continues at coordinate 91,824 of NW_013654634.1, forward strand.
AAAAAATCAGGTGCTACCTTACGTGCTCCCAAGCGCTGGGCATGTTTTATGGTGGAGCTCCTGCTGGCCCCGCGGGAACAGGAAAAACTGAGACAGTAAAAGATATGGGGAGGACTCTAGGTGTTTTTGTGGTCGTCACCAACTGTTCGGACCAACACCGTTTCACTGACATGGCGAAGATCTTTAAGGGTCTATGCCAGAGCGGTTTATGGGGCTGCTTCGACGAATTCAATCGAATCGACTTGGAGGTCTTATCAGTTGTCGCAATGCAGGTCTGTAGGCATACGTAAAAGAACGCACAAAGACTATGGATAAGTTGACTCGCTTACGTTTTCAACAGGTGATGTACAGCATCATGCCGAGCACGATTTTTCTCATCACGGATGTAAGCGTAGGTGCGCTTGTGAATTCAGATAGAGTCCATAACCATGGCAAAAAAACAAGCTCTAAAGTCATTTTTGTTCCCCGGGGAGTCGGCGCCCATCAAGCTAGTGCCAACCACAGCATACTTCATTACCATGAATCCGGGGTATGCGGGAAGGCAGGAACTGCCGGAAAACTTGAAAGTGTTGTTTCGAAGTGTGTCTATGATGGTCCCTGATAGACAGATAATCATAAAGGTAGGTGGCATATGACAGCTTCATGTATACGTCTGGCAGTCACTTTGAAGCGCCCTGCAGGCATTAAACTCTGCTCCTTCGCAACTGAGTAGTGTGGACTTTTCTTTGGAGAGCTCTTCTACGTTTGTATACTGTTAATAAAAGGAGTTAGACCAACTCCTCGTCGTAAGTGTTCAATTATGGCCCATTAGGACGAAACCTCCTGTTGGTTTTCCTGCAGGTCAAACTGGCTTCGGTAGGGTACATGGATATTGACAACCTTTCAAATAAGTTTAAAGTGCTCTACGGCTTGTGCGAAGAACAGCTTTCAAAACAGAGACACTATGACTTCGGTCTGAGAAACATCTTGTCCGTGCTTAGAACAGCGGGAGCTACAAAACGCAGCGAGCCGGATGCGGACGAAGAAATGCTGCTCATGAGGTACGTAGTAGGAGACAGCCAGGAAGTAATTTCTGAAGCGCTGACGATCCCGTAAAAAAATTACAAAGTCCTTCGGGGAGCGATGCGCACAGAACTCTTCGTGATATGAACTTATCCAAGCTGGTTGCGGATGATGTTCCCCTCTTTCTTTCACTCCTGTCCGACATTTTCCCTCGTCAATCCAATCCGCCAAAGACAGTATATCAGGAGATCGAAAACGCAGTTGTGCAGGAGCTACAGAAACGTGGGCTCGTTCGTACTGATGAATTCTTTCTCAAAATTATGCAGCTCTACGAGGTACGAAAAATATGGAGTTTGGAAAGGTTTGCTGGCCGTCTTCGGAGCCCCTTTTTAGCATGTCGGTTGTCCGCAGTGTACTGTTGTGTTCCTACCTCAGACGTCTGTCGTCCGTCATGGGTTCATGCTGGTTGGCGACTCTTGTTCCGGGAAGACAACAATTGCAAATACACTCACAGCGGCACTAACAGCCACAGGGCAGCAAACACGAATTGTGACGATGAACCCGAAAGCAATCACTGCTCAGCAGATGTACGGCGTCAAGGATGCAATATCCGATGAATGGACACCAGGTATATTTGCCTGGATGTGGTCCCGTTACAACAATCGGGCGTTGAAATTCAATACCTGGATAACGTGTGACGGGCCCGTAGACGCCATTTGGATTGAGAACCTCAATACAGTTCTGGATGACAACAAAATATTGACCCTAGCAAACAATGATCGCATTCCAATGACGGAAAACACAAGGTACAGATGCAGGGTTCAAGCATTCGTCACTAGCAGCTACCCAGTGCCGAACGTGCCCGTCAGTTCTACGGTTTGCCCTGCAGAATGCACCCTAACAACAATGCAGCGCACAGTTGTCCCGCTGTGCTACTTTTTTACTGCATTCAGGATCGTGTTTGAGGTAGAAAATCTTAACAATGCGTCACCAGCTACTGTAAGCCGAGCTGGGATTATCTTTGTTTCCTCGTCGGATTTAGGATGGAAGCCGTTAATTCAGAGCTGGCTGGAGCACCTTTCTGTAGAAACACCTGAAGGACCTCAGAAGGCGAAAATAATGAGAGAACTTTTTGACAAGTGAGCAGCGTTTTTACAGTGTTTTTGTGGCTGCACTTACGTGCAGTTGTGCCACACTGCTAAGTGGCGCCAGGGTGTTCTTGTCATTCCACAGACTGCTTGAAATCATCCGTGCTTGTCTGTGGTGGCATGATCAGGTACATTTCTTCATCTCAAGTGTACGACTTTACCCTTCGGGAGTGTACTCACGTGATGAAGATCACGCCGGCTGTGATGACTGTTCAATTATTGAACTTGCTAACTAGCATGCTGAATTTCTATGAGGCAGGCAGCGAAGGGTTGACCCCGCAAGATTATGAAAATTTCATGGTGTACGCTGTAGCTTGGTCTTGCGGGGCACTATTTGAACCCGATGACAGACAGAAGTTCAGCACATTTTTGCGTGACCAAATGCTGTCGCCTCATCAGTGCGATCCGGGACTCACAATATTTGACTATTTTGTGGACCCGAAGACAAAAAAGTTTCGGAGATGGAAAGCACCTGATTGGACGCCGCCTAAAGGCCCTTTCTCCTTCTCTTCCATACTGATACCTACTCTAGACTCGGAAAGGTTCGGAAACCGGGATACGATAAGCAGTAAAGTAAATTAGTGCCGCGTTGATAGGGCATATATATGTACGTTCTCCCGTAGTGCATTCCGCTTCTACTCAGCATTTGTAATTCGTTTACAGGGCCGAATATATCATGAATCACATGACGAAACTGCCCCAATCAAGGAACCCTCCATCGTTCCAGTCTGTTCTGCTGCTGGGTGGACCTGGGACGGCCAAGACATCCACAGCGCTCATGTTTCTGGGGAAGCTCGATGCCAACGAAACCTTGTGGAAACGGGTCAACCTTTCGTCCGCCACGCTTCCAGAGCGATTTCAACAGACCATTGAATCGAACCTAGAGCGCAAGACAGGAAAGACTTATTGTCCGCCCGGCGGGAGGCAGATGATCTTCTTCTTGGACGATATGTCCATGCCATTCGTTAACAATTGGGGCGACCAAGTGACGCTCGAGCTACTGCGTCAACTGATCGAGCAGGGAGGCTTTTATTTCCTAGAAAAAGACAAAAGGTAGCTCTTTCCCTTATTGTCAGCGACCCGACGCCTTTCCGCTCTACGAAAAGTTAGCGCATTTATACAGGACCGATGCTCAGTGCCGGTGCGTTGACAGGGGAGATTTCAAGTCAATAATTGGTCTGCAATACATTGGAGCAATGAATCATCCAGGGGGTGGTCGTAATGACATTCCAAATCGCCTGAAGTCTAAATTCTTCTCGCTAAACATGATTTTACCTTCATTGGTATCAGTGGACAATATATACGGATCGATGATTCGAAGCAGAATAACCCTCAAGAACGGTGCCACTCCTCTGGTGAGTTTTCCCGTGCCTTCATAGATTTGGAAAAGTCATTTCGTCAGTCATGCCTGGCATCTGATACTACGGACTCATTAAGTCCCAGTGACCATCGGCATGTCATTCAGGTCATTGAAATGTCGTCGAAGCTCACTCAGGCGACAATAGATGTATGGCTTGAAGTCAAAAAGTCTCTTTTACCCACACCGAGCCGTTTCCATTACATATTTAACTTACGGGACCTTTCGCGCGTATTCCAAGGAGTTTTGAACTGCCCTCTGGAGGCTGTGAACACTTGTGAACGCTTCCTTGGCTTGTGGAAGCACGAATGCACCCGTGTTTTGGCAGACAAGTTGTGCCGGAAGATCGATAAAGACCTTGTGGAAAGGGCGATTAATGATGCTTGCGCCAAACACTTTGGCGTCGCTCTACAGAAGAGCGTGTCCGAGACACCCTGGTAATTCTAAGTCCCAGCTTGCGTTTGCTGCCCCCAAAGCAGGCGTCTACACACTCCACCAGGAATGCAGCTCAAGGCCTGAATAAATGTAGTTCAAGTATCATCAGGATAGCTGAGTAGCTTCCTGCGTTTTTTAACCTCTACGCAATCTCCAGGAAGCCTGCAAACAGCAGCTTTCACCGTCTGAGTTGCTTCCAGGTTCGCTGACTTCCTCCGGGAGCCGCAGGAAGATGAATCTGGGGAGCTCATGCCTGCACAGAAGGTCTATGAGCCTGTTCCTAATCTGCAGTTGGTCCGAACCCGAGCAATGGAATACCTACAGAGATATAACGAACAAAACCCTGCCAAGGCAGCCAATTTGGTTTTATTCGATGATGCGCTTGCTCATCTGATGATCATTTCGCGGATTATCCAGGTGGGCTAAACACGTTTGGCAGATGTATGGGCTGAGTTGCGAAGTAGTAGACATGGTGTTTGTTCTCTTGCTATATCAGGAACAGACTAGTGGTGATGTTGTTTTCAGATGCCGCGTGGATCAGCAATGCTGGTAGGCGTTGGAGGCTCTGGAAAGCAGTCGCTGACTCGTTTGGCCTCCTTTATCGCTGGTCATGACCAGTTCCAAATCGCAATAACCAAGACGTACAACGACAACGCCCTATTTGACGATTTCCGGAGCCTGTACATAAATACTGGTCAAAAGAACTTGCACACGACATTTATTTTGACGGACCTTGAAATAAAGAGCGACGGATTCCTCGAATACTTTAACTCTTTCTTGTCCACTGGGGAGATCTCAGGTCTTTTCGCCAAGGACGAAATGGATGGTATGTTCTGCGCCATCTATAATAGCTGTCAACCTGCAATCTGCGATTTACGGTTCGAACCTATGCCTTCACGTTTATCTTCTACATTCATGCCTTTGAGGTGATCTCTTCCCTGGATGAAAAGGTGCGTTGGACATATCAAGTACATGCATCTAACTGGCATTTTTCTTGAGTGTCTCAGCAATGGTAGCTGACAGAAGAGCAGACTTTGTCAAAGAGTGTCCTCACTTGGAAGAGACCATGACAAATATGTACAACTTCTTCCTAGACCGCGTTCGGGCAAACTTGCACATCGTTCTTTGTTTCTCTCCACTCAGCAAAAAGTTTTCAGGTCGGCTGCACTGCTGTCTGTTCAAAGCAGAAAGTAGAAAGTGGATGCAGACAGTGGATGGATGCACCCTGGCAACAGTTTGTTTCAGTTTCAAGCCATACTTTTCGCACCCTGGCCTCATATACTCCATGAAGAAAGATGCGTTTTTTTTTAACTTCAAAGCTTCCTAATAACTTCGCTTTGTGGGTGTCAGAGAGGGCGCAGAAATTCCCTGGGCTTTTCAGCTGCACAACTATTGATTGGTTCCTGCCTTGGCCCGAAGCAGCCTTAGTTGCTGTTTCATCAAGCTTCTTGGATAAATTTGAAATTGACGCTAGTTCCGAAAAGAAGGCTGTTCTGTACAACGTCATGGGCAATCTGCACAACAATGTAAGCGGCAGTACATCATTTACACTCTGAGGTTGTTCCTAGGGCTCTGAGAGCACAACTTCATCCTGGCGCCATTTTGTCTTAAAGTGTAGGGCTTGCGCTTACGACGTTAGTCATATGGGCAATCGCGGACACTTTTGTACAGAGAACTCGAATGAAGCTGTGCATGCATTTGCTTGCTTCGGGCTTTCAGGTTAATAGAATTTGCGACGAGTATTTTAGGCGGATGAGACGGCGCGTATACGTCACGCCAAAGTCCTACCTCTCATTCATTAACTTTTACAAGAAGGTTTACACTGAGAAATTCTCTGAAGTTAACAACCTCGAGCGCAGGTAGGAACTCAACATGCTCGTAGCATGATCACTGTTGGTGCGACTTTTCACCGGATGAAAAGTCGCGTTATTTGAGTTCTTGTAACGACGATTCAGCGTCAATGTCGGGTTAAAGAAACTCAATCAAGCTGCTCAAGACATAAAGCAAATGAAGGTGCAGCTAAAGGCAGAAGAGAAGAAGCTTCAGGAATCGGAGGTTCAAACAAATCAGCTTTTAGCCAAAGTCCAGAGCGAGTCTGCAAAGGCGGAGAAGAAGAGCCAGGGAGTACGTCACAGCAAACCTGGGCTGGCAAAAAAAATTGAGTATGGGTCCGCCGATAAGTTGCAAAAGGCTTTTGACTTAGTCACGTCTGCAGAGGTCTTTTCAAAAGGAACTTTGAGATGCCCATGAGCGTTATATCTGCGATAACCTTCTGCAGGTGGCAGCATTTCGTGATGAATGCCTTAAAAACAAAGAGGAGATTCAAAGGGAACAGGAAGAGGCTAACAATGACTTGCAGGCGGCTTTGCCCTACCTTCGTGAGGCTGAAGATGCAGTCAAGTCAATCACTGCAAAGGACATAGTTGAGCTAAAAACAATGAAGACACCCTCAGATATTATCCGCCTTGTTTTCGACGGAGTTCTTATCCTCTTACAAAATCGGCTGGCAGAAGTTAGGGCAGAGTCGAAGGTGATAAACAAGAAGCAGATTGACTTCATCCATGATTCCTTTGACGAAAGCGCAAAAGCGATGATGGCAGACGTGCACTTTTTATCTAACCTCTTTGATTTCTCCAGGGTCAGTTCACTCACGTCCTTCCGCGCGTCTTGGTTGCTAACAATGTGCTGTAAACGGAGACCAAGAAAATTATCTTGGGGAGAAAACGAATCCTTATACTTTCTTTTTCCGCCCCGGCTCATTGTGCGTTTTGTTGGAATAGAAAGAAAAGGACAATATCAATGACGAGACGTGCGAGCTGTTGTTACCCTACCTAGAAGTTGAGCATTTCAATCCAGCAGTCGCTAAAAAAGCCTCTAACGCTGCTGAAGGTGAGAATTAGATTGCATTCCTCAGGAAAGGATGACGGTGCTGATGGGCCAAAGAATCTTTTAAGTTGAATCACTGTCTACTTGAAGAACTGGCCACTCTGTACGCAGTACCACCTCATGTTGAACTTCAACAATGTCTCCGCAGCTACATTATTTTATTCAGGTTTGTGCAAGTGGGTTGGAGCCATGGTGATGTATCATGAAGCCGCGAAGATTGTTAAACCTAAAATGGATTATTTGACTGTCCAGACTGCAAGGTATGGCACTCCAAATGCGCACTACTGAGCTTCAAGCGTTCAGTGATTGAGTGAGGCACTCTGGCAACATTGAAGGGCATTTCAAGCCTTCGAGCTCCAGGCAACTTGAGTTTTGTCTCCACACACGTCACTGCGCAGGGTTGAGGCCGCTTTGCGCCAATTAAGCGAAGCAGAAGAGGAACTCAGAAAGGCTCAGGCCGTGTTGGATGAAATCAACCGTCAGTTTCAACAGGCTCTTGCGTCGAAACGAGAACTGGAACAAAGGGCACAAGCAACCAAACGTCGTATGGAACAGGCAAACAAGCTCATCAACGGACTTGCAGGAGAGAAGGCTCGATGGTTAGTACACACTAATGAAAACTACTTGCAGTGCTCTTTACTCACGAATAATTAGTGTCACTGACCTCGAGCGAAACTCCTGCAATATTTGCAGGACCGAAGATTCAAACACGTTTGCAGAGCGGAAAAAGAAGCTGATTGGTGACATCTTGGTAGCGGCAGGTTTTGTATCTTACTGCGGCCCGTTCAACGCTGAGTACAGAGAGCTGCTCAGAAAGCAGTGAGTCGGCGGAATTTGCACTACAAAAGTCCACTGGCGACAAATATGCAAGTCCTCCTGTAGTTGGCGGAATTTGCACTAAAACAGTTCACTGACGACAAATATGCAGGTCCTCCTGTAGTTTCCTTTAAGTGCATCGATTAGGCGATGCAAAATCGTAGTGGCAAGAAATATGGGGGTCTTCTCCTAGTGTTTTGGAGGTGCATGGAATAGGTACGCTGCGATTTCACGAATCCTAGCATGCTGCACGAGCTGTTGTCCGCCGTCAGGATCATATTTCAAGAAGCCAAGAACAGCGGCATTCCATGTTCTGACTCCCTCAATATTGTGGACCTTCTTGTAGACGAGGGGACACGCGGCGAATGGAACTTACAAGGGCTGCCTGCAGACGAATTATCGGTGGAGAATGCCATCATCGTAACCAGGTCAGACAGATACCCCCTCTTGGTAGATCCTCAGGGACAGGCTCACAGCTGGTTGAAAAAAAAAGAGGAAGACAGGATGAAAGGGTCTCGTCAATGCATAACAACTGCGACAGATCCCCGGTGAGCTGGGTGGGCAGCACTGTGCTCCTGATACTTTCGTTGGACAGACAAGCACGTGCATTTTGCCCACCGTAGGAGCACGAGCTGTTTTCTTTGAAGCCGCTTGACGCTGCTTGTGTAAATTTTCGTCTACGGATGGTGTTCAGGAGCTTAAAGTGCATAGAAGCATAGCCGCAGTATGTTTAATATTCCTAATTTTGATCAGGTTCAAGGATAAGGTCGAATTCTGCATGGCAGAAGGGCTGCCATTACTTGTCGAAAACCTTGGCGACACTGTCCCGGAGGTTCTTGACCCGATCCTTGAAAAACAATTCATTAAAAAAGGCAAGAGGCTTTATGTGACATTCATGGACCAGCAAGCGGAATACAATCCAAGTTTTGTCCTCTACATGACAACAAAGCTCGCGAATCCTCATTTTCCTCCAGAGATAAACGCGAAGTGCACGGTGATAGACTTCACTGTCATGCATGAAGGTACGCTTACAGAGGTGATCGCAGCTCTTTTCCTAAAAGACCGCGAGTTCTAGCTGACGTCACGGCATTGCACGCTTGCGCGAGGATGCTTATACACAGGTCTCGAGCAACAGCTGCTTGGGCGTGTTTTGTCCATGGAGCAGCGCGCACTAGAAGAATCGCTCAATCAGCTTTTGGAGTCGCTAACGGCTAACACAAAGGCATTGAAAGAATTAGATAGCCAGCTTCTGGATCGCCTTTCCCATTCCTCTGGCAATCTGTTGGATGATCTGGAACTGATTGAGGTGCTTGCAAATACCAAGGCAAAGGCAAAAGAAGTCGAGAAAAAGCTCAAGGATGCACAAGAAAAGAAAGCAGAGGTAACGCTTAGACGGCAGAAAAAAAAATCACGACAGGCCTTACTCTCGGCGAAACAAAATAACGTACCGAGGACATATAACATTTTATTCGGAACTAACAAGCAAGAATGCGTAGAATCTTGTGCCGTCTGCTGAATGGGGATGTACTACAAAAGCCTCCGGAGTTACTGCTCTCTTCAGATTAACGAGAAACGCGAGCAATATCGCTCCGTGGCAACAAGAGGATCCGTACTATACTTTTGTATGGTGGAGGCCTCTTTGATATGCTGGATGTACAACAGCTCCCTCACGCAGTTTCTGGAGCAATTCGATATCTCTGTCTATAGGTCTGAAAAGACACAGCCAACCCATAAGCGCGTGGAGAAGATAGTTGAGTACCTTACTTACCAGGTGAGAACGGCATGCAGGCCTACGTTGCCAAGATAGCTCGTTCTTGCCTTCTACAGCTGATGGTTATTGCTGTAGTCCAAAGGGTGTCTCTAAAGTACCTTTTCGCTTCTGTTGACTCTCATAAGCTTGAAGCTCTTCGGATTCCGTGGCACACGACAAGACGTAACCGTATGCGCAAGGCTGCCCCGTTTTTGATACAGTTGTACAGAAACGTCTGTAAAGAATTTTTCAAGCTGCACAAAGAGGCGTTTCATATAATGCCGGCTTTGAAACATTTGTGCACTGATTTTGTGCGTCAGTCTTTTCACATTGCCTGGCTTTCGCTGCTTCCGATACAGGTCTACAGATACGTCTGTAGAGGACTTTTTGAGCGGCACAAGCAGACTTTTGTCATGATGCTAATTTTAAAAATCTTGCAAACCGATGGTATTCTCCAGTCATCAGATATTTCCTTTCTACTAAGCGGCGGCGCAGGTGAGCTTTACGTTGTTAAGAACTGCCAAAGCATTGGCACCTTTGTTGGCCGCTTGTACTTGGCACTTGCCACGGAATCGTCTGATCCTTTCAAGAATTTTCGTTTCATTCGTCCGTACGATCTTACCAAGAGTATACGAAACTTTCTTGCGGCCATGTACAATACTGTATGCAGGCCTCGATGAGAAAGCAGAGCCGCCATGTCCCTTCAGATGGCTAGGGCAAGACTCAAAGGCGTGGCTCAACGTCTTGCAAATCTCCAGGACATGCTTTGGCCGAGACCAAATTCAGCTCTTTTGCGAGCTTCCAGAGTCCCTCGGGAAAAACGAATCAGCATGGAGAAAGTGGATGGAAGACAACGAACCCGAAAATCTTCCCATTCCAGATTATGAAGACCGACTTAAATGTTTGAAAAACCTCGGGCATGTTCTGAGGCTGTGCCTAGTAAGCTGATGCGAGCATTGCCACCAATATAGTCAGCAGGCATCCGCAGTAGCCTCAATTTGCCAATGTGCAGCATCAAACACGACGCCTTCAAAACACTGACCGTCTCCAGAATGTATACGCAGATTCGCTCTATGAGGCCCGATCGAACCGTGGTGGCATCGGCGCGTGCTATTGATCAGCTGCTGGAGCCAAAATATACAGAGCCTGTTACAGATTCCGTGGAATCAATATGGCAAGAATCATCGTGTCGCGTCCCCGTTATATTTTTGCTGTCCCCCGGCACCGACCCCACATCGAGCATTGACGAGCTTGCGAAAAAGAAGCGAAAGTTTCCGACGGACAAAGTTTCAATGGGTGAAGGACAAGATGTCGTTGCGAGAGAGAAAATCAAGTCCGGTTTCCTTTCTGGCAGTTGGGTTGTTCTACAAAATTGCCACCTAGGGTTAAATTTCATGAGCGAAATCGAGGACCTTCTTCTTAGGGTCACTGATATTAACAAGGCAAGTGCCCCAGCAGGCATTGGCACCCACGGGAAAGTAGATGTAGTTCCTGCAGGCAATCCCATCCCGCACCATTCCTGTCAGACGGGGAAACACGCATCTTACGGCCTGCCGATACCTACTTTGTAATCACTATGCTCGCTTTTTCACTCCATTTTTATTCCAGGACTTCCGCCTGTGGATAACGTGCGAGCCTCACAATAAGTTTCCTATAGGGCTTCTACAGCTGGCGATCAAAGTCACTAATGAGTCACCCATTGGACTCAAGGCTGGGCTTGCAAGAAGCTTCACAACAATGATAACACAGGAAACGCTGGACAAAGTAAACAATGAGAAGTGGCGCACTATTGTATTTGCCCTTGCAATGCTGCATAGCGTTGTTCAAGAACGGAGGAAATTCGGCCCACTGGGTTGGTGCATCCCTTACGAATTCAACTACTCCGACTTGGAGGCATCGCTGTTCGTTGTGGAAAAGCATCTCGCAGCCACAATTTTAGTAGGGCAGCCGCTTTCCTGGTCCACCATAGGGTACATGGTTGGGGAGGTGCAGTATGGAGGACGCATCACAGACGACCTGGACAGAGAGGTAATGTTTGTAAAGTAGCTGATACTAAAACCGACGTAAAGAACATGACGGGACGGTTTCGCTGCTGGCCAATGAAATTGCTTGTGTGTGTGTGTGTGTGTGTGTGTGTGTGTGTGTGTGTGTGTGTGTGTGTGTGTGTGTGTGTGTGTGTGTCTGTGTGTGTCTGTGTGTGTCTGTGTGTGTGTGTGTGTGTGTGTGCGTCTGTGCGTGTGTGTGTGTGTGTGTGTCTGTGTCTCTGTGTGCCTACGGTCAGATGTTCAACACTTACACGGGGAAATGGCTGACAGACGACTTATTCAAGTCCGGCTTTTGCTTCAATAGTGCCACGTCCAGTGCTCATGATTTCATGTACAAAGTTCCTCAAGGCACCGATATCTCAGTCTTCCGTGACTACATCAACACGCTGCCTTATGTAGATCAGCCGGGAGTTTTTGGCCTGCACGTAAATGCTGACCTGACATTTCGCTTACAGGAGTCGGCCTCCATGCTCGACACTATACAAGTAGGTCAGATTGTGCAGGGCATATCAATCAACCCGCGCTTTTGCGGAAGGTCCTCAGCTTTCATGCTTGCTGAATGCATTGGTCAGCACTTAACCGAGCTCATCAGGCAGGAACTGCTTAGTATTTTGCTCAGGATACACTTCCAAAAGCTTCTTCGGGAGGCAAGGGAAAGTCACAGGAAGAAACTGTGCGCGAGAAGTGCGTTGAAATGCTAAGCAAGATGCCAGAAGACTTTCAAGAAAGGGTTTACAGAGAGCAGGTGTCCAAGCTTTCGGGACCTCCTGCGCTGAACGCGAAGGGATTTGCTGCGCCTTTAAACATTTTCCTTTACCAAGTTAGCTACGCTTACCTAGATATGCTTTGACAGAAAACAATTCTAATATATCTCGAAGTTGTGTTTTAATTCATAGAGCAGTCAATATTTACCTATGCCAAAGGCGTCTGGTCTAGTTATACTTTAGAATCATGGTGGCATGGAACTCGCAAAGCTGCTTTCAAGGGTGCCGTATTCTTAGGAAGTGCAGCGGATGCAACGGATTTTGACTATCGTGCGCGCCAATTTGTCCTCAATTATTAATGCGATTGACGGTACTGTCATCATGACTCCAGATTTGCAGGTGCGTAAGGTGCTTCCTCGGGCAGCTGCACGCTGCCTGCAGAGCATCCAATCTCCAAATAAAGTGTGTTCAGCTTCCCGCATGAAATGCTAGTAGCGCGAAGCAACCGGAGATCTAGCAACACGATCGTGTATACAAGCATAGCGATTGCTTCTCAGGATGACGTGACTGCCATTTTCGATTTGCGGGTGCCGCATCGCTGGATGAGAGACCCAAGTGGCGCGGAAATATCGTGGCTGTCGCCCACGCTGGGGAAGTGGTTTTCAGGCATGCGGCTAAGAGTTGAACAGCTATGCAACTGGCTTGAAAAAGGCAGACCCAAATCATTCTGGCTAGCAGGCTTCTTCAATCCCACGGGTTTCCTTACAGGAATGATGCAGGAAGTAGGTAGCTACGTCTTCAGCACAGATTGTTGCCGATCTTCTATCACCTATGCCCAGACATACAAAACTCCGATGTCGTTACGTGCTACTGCTCAGGTTACCCGACAACACAAAAAAGACCAGTGGGGACTTGACGACGTTGTCCTGCACTCCGAAATGCGGACCGTCGATGTTGAGAAAATTAAAGATATTCCAGATGAAGGGGTCAACATTCATGGTTTGTATATTGAAGGATCCCGGTAAGGAGCTTGCCTCCGGCAGCCGTTGGCGGCCAACGGCAATCAGATAACTAATCACATTCGCATGGATGTTTACAGGCAAAGCAGAGTGAGTTTTCATATAAATGCATATTCACTCTCCAACTGCAGGTGGAATTGGCACGAGGCCAGGCTGGAAGAGTCTTTGCCTAAGGTCATGGTTGACAGGATGCCTGTTGTACATGCTACGGCAATTACTTCTACTGAAAAAAGGAACAGGGGCCTAGATTATGGACAGTTTGAACCGTATGACTGCCCAGTGTACAGGTATCCAAGTAGGACGGATAAATATTTGGTCTTCCGTGTACAGTTGCGCTCGGATTTGCACCCATCTCACTGGAAACTCCGAGGTACTGCCCTGCTTTGCTCTACAGAGTGAATGACACGACTGACTTTCCCGAAAATCGGTTCATTTTTTTGTACCACTGATATACAGCAGTGGCACATAGTTGAAGAGGCTACGTGCCTGCTTTACTATTTCCTGTGCGGCTAACCTATTTTAGCAATGGCAGTTGCCTCAGTATTATGAAATAGATCGTTTTAAGCTTCCTACGAGCTCTTTAGCTCAGGATATTCTCACACTGATATGACACCTCTGTGGATTACAGCAGAGACTCAATCATCGTGCTTAGTGCAACGGCCACGGGTAGATAACACGATATCTTTCACTAACGCGTGCTTGAGGTCTTTATATGGATAACAGATGAGCTAATGAGGTAAAGGAAGGTGCAGCTCTCTGGAAATGAAGTCATTCAGGCTGTGAGCCTGGCAATAGTTTGCGGTAGTGATTCCCCTCATATGTACTTGAACAGTGAGGTTGCACACTAATCTATTGTTATTTTCAGCTCGAAAACATTACCTTAAGAAAGTTAGTCGGGTTCCCACGGGCTACGACACTAGGAATCTTGGCTCCCCGCTCATGCGCAGGCGCCTGAGTTGTACATCTGAAACCTTTGGCTAGCATGTTAAAAATGTTCTTCTATAGGTTGAAAGCCAAAACTTTCCATCACAGAGCTCTTAAGTGCACATATGCACCAGGGATTTTCTGCCCATATATCTACTCTACACTGCTTGGCGCAGCTCAAGCACTGAGTTTTGTAGAGCTGCCATCAATAGTGCCTTCGCTTCAGGTGCACGGTTTAGCAATATCTGAGGTGTTTTCTCCAGATCATTACTGTCTGATTACACTTGCCAATAGCCCCACATGAATAGTGCGGACCGTGGTAGGCTGTATGGTATCCTGCCCCGCTAGACTGGAGAGATTTAATATGGAGGTTTGGCGTTTAGGCCTTCTTTTCCAGTGAAAATGATTATACAAATTTGGTATTCGCACAGCCTGGATTGTGAAAATTTAATTTGGAGGTTTCCGATTTTGCCTTCAAGCAGAAGAAGAAGCACAACCCCCCAGAATGCAGCCGCTCTAGAATCCTTTCGCCACTCGAGTACGTGCTAGCGAACAGCAGCGCACCGTTGTTGCAGAACACATGAATACCAGTGGCAATGTATGATATTCTGGCATGAAAATTAATTCGTGCAACTATAATGCACCGATGAAAAGTAATAAATAACCACTGCGTCGATTACCGAAGTGCTGCGCTTTTCAAGATGCAAATAATTATTGCAGTTCGACAACAATTTCACCGTAAAATAAATGCAGCATCCCGGTGTTAGAGAAGGTAAAACAAGTTTCTCGTTCCTTGACTGCTGATACAGAGCAAATGAGCGTTCTGCTAAGCCGAACTCATCAACAGCTCAAGTGCCGCAATACAGCAGTGGGACTGCAGTTGGCTATCTGACTTGAAAGATACATAGATATCTTCGGGCTCATGCAAGGGAAGCTAGAAAGCACATACGTGCATGAATGATCTCTGCTTTTGTCATGCAAGGTCATGTAGGTGAGCGACAATGGTTTTGCCAATCATATATAGTCAACCGTATATGCAACACAGTGATATGCGCTTTCTTTTGCCGTTGTCATCGGACCAACAAAAGAGGACAGTTGAAAGAATTTTTGGCAGACGAAGAATGAATGCGAGCAACTGGCCGATACATGAATATTTCAAGGGAGGGAAAATTGCAGCCGCTGTATCTGCAGTAAGCTTAACTACACAGGCATACAATGAGGGAGCTTTCAGCCATTTTATGGGGCTAGCTCAGGAGGATATGTATAACTTCATGTGAAAGGTCTACCAGCACCCGAAATGGAGGAGCAGAGTATCTGAAGGCTACTTTATAATGATTTCCTGGGTGTTTGGCTATGGCTCTTGCTTATAGCAGAGCTTCGCGTTCGGTCATCAATAGGCGTTCGAAGCTCATAAAATGCACTCATTCTGGCTCTGTGACTAAAGGAAATCCTGAACTCCAATTCTTGCACTAATGCTCCATGCAAATTTAGCGTCGTTTTCCGTGGAATACACGACGGCTGTAGCTTCATTTTAACTTTGACATTTCAAGTGTGTAAAGTCTGGTGTGCTTATACAGAGTACATGTGTTATGTTCAAGCCACGCACCCTTAGGGACTCCGCACTGCAGGGACGCTGGGCGCAAGGGACACCGCCAACCGCATTTTGTTCCAGCAAGAAAACTTCATGAAGGAAGTGGAAAAGAGCATTTGCTGCTAGAAAAGATGGACATGCTGCGTCGTTCGCTTGATTTCAGCATGTAAGGGACGCCACATACACTAGTACAGCATGAATAATCCTGGGAAGGCCAAACGAATTCTTAATAACCTTAAGCCCACGATGATTCCCGACGCTAGTCAACATAAACAAAGCAACCTTTCGGTTCTCTGCCTACCTTCAAAGCCTCACACTTGTTTTGTGCAGAGTGCAGCTTTAACTGGTGTGCGGACGAGATGGGTAGACTGTCATCGGTCCCAATCAATTAAAGCAGTGGGAGCAAACTTTGGTGGAAGCCACTTCAAAACAGAAGCCGGCCTTAAGAGTTTAAACCTGTGGTTCAAAGAAAGCGGTGAGTGGGAAGCGACAATCGAAAGCCTTGAAAGCTGGCCACTGAATTGATTTTGCAACAATTCATCCTCCACCTGTTGCTGCCCTTACTGGCGAAAGCCACTACTTACTTTAGTTCATTCGCATCTTTTCAGAGAAAATTACAATTTTTTCCCCTTTCTCTCGCTTAATCACCTGTAAAAGCTCATCAGCCCCTTGAATTTGGAGCTTCTGAAACTCGACGCAGCAGCGGCACTACGCAGATGATTGCAAAAGGGACCATACCAACTTGGCAAGCTTTCTTCTGCGCTACTACATCAACACAGAAATATTTTTCGCACCAAACGCGCGCTGGCTCTTCCCGCCGCTGAGTTGGCTGTGCAGTCTTCCAGGTAAATTTCTGTGTAATAATCTAGTTGAACTTACTATTAATGTTTAGTTACAAGAGTCCCGAACATTCCCACTTCTCGGGACCAGCCGCCGCTGTCCTGCCACACATCTCCGCGGGCGGGGGCCGGATGCTTCAAATTAAAGGACTCTTAGAGGCGCTCGTAATGGCGTGGCTGCGGCCCGGGGCTGCCTCTCCAGCTGCTGCAGGGCCTCTCTTCCAGCCAGAGGAGTTTGCTGAGGCCGCTGGGGCCTCGGGGGCCCCCTACGCACTGGGAACCCTTGCAGAAAGCTGGACTTGCCACTGCAGGAGCTGCTGCAGCAGCGCCGCAAGAACAGGGTCAATGGTCTCACGTATGCCGGCACTGCCACCCTTTTGCGTCTCCCTGGGCTGCTGCTGCGCCGTGGCTCCTCTGTTGCACCACAGAACCGCCAAGCCAGGCGCAGGCGCATGGGATACCCCGCGGGCCCGCAAGGGGGCCTCCCGGTGGCTAGCCTGGCCCTTCTTGGCCTCCGCGGCCCGCAGGTCCTCGGGGGCCCCAGAGGGGCCCCTTGACTCCCACAGCAAAACCCGCCCCAAAAAAAGAAGTGAATATATGCAGCTAGGAAATGTTAGAAAGCGGCGGCTGCTGAAGCTTCTGTTGCAGCAGAGCTACTGGTGGCAGGGACTCGGGTTTTAACGAGAGTTTGAGAGCAGCAGAGGTCGCAAGCCGCTGATGGTCAATCCTTCGCATGTCTGGACCTGATGAGTTTCCCCCCTGTTGAGTCAACTTAAGCCGCAGGCTCCAGGTGGTACCCCTCTCTCAATTCCTTTGGTTTCAGCGTTGCGATCATAGTCCTCCCAGAATCCAGAGACTTTGATTTCCCATTAGGTGCAGGAGGTGGGCGCTTCCCTATCTTTAATCGGCATAGTTCATGGTAGACATTACAACGGTGTCTAGTTCTCCCCAAACCCACTACTGTCGTTCTTCATTAATGGAAGCATCCTTGGCGAATGCTTTCGCAGTAGCTCCTCTTTAACAAATCTAAGAATTCCACCTCTGAAAGTTAAATACGAATCCCCCCAACTATCCCCCTTAGTCATTATCATGGTCCTAGAAACCAACAAAATAGGACTGACGTCCTACCTCATTATTCCATGTTGCAGTATTCAGGGCAACAAGCCTGCTTGCAACACTATATTTTTCTCAGAGTAAAATTCCCAGGAAGCTAACGTACGCAATTAAGCGCCGAAGGTTACCGGAAATAAGTCCAGGGCATGCCAGGCGCACACCCATATGGGCGGCGCTGGAAGACCATAACAGAAATCCAACTACGAGCTTTTTATATAAATGCAGCAACTCCGATACACACTATTGGAGGTCGAATTACGGCAGCTGCTGGCACCAAACTTGCCCTCCAGCCGTTCCTCTGGAAGGGTTCCACATTCCCATCATTCCAATCACGAAGCATAAAATGCCCATTGTTGCTATTTCTTCTCAGTATCTGGAATTTACTTTTTTTGGGTAATTTGGGCGTCTGCTGCTCTCCTTAGATGTGCTGGCCGTCTCTGAGGCTCCCTCTCCGGAATCGAACCCTGGTTCCCCGTTGCCAGTCACTGCGACGGTAGGCCAGCAGCAGCAGCACCACAGGGCAGCAGCGTAGGGATGGAGACGCGGGCGCAGGAATCTCACGACTTGCTGCTGTGGGCAAAAGCTCTGGGACTCCCCTAAGGCAGCGAAAGGCAGCAAAGACCCTGGGCTATTTCCCACAAATCCTGCAGCAGAAGCAACAGCAGCAGCAGCAATCATTTCATTGACAGGCCAAATCTCCGAATAAGTAAATAAATGCACAAGTGTCACAAGATCTGCATTTCCAATGCATTCTGCAAACCTTAGGTAGACGTAACGTAGTGGTTTCCAAAGAAAGACTGGCTCGCAATAAAAAGGACATGTTTCAAAAAATTCAAGCATTGAATTCGCCGACGAGCTGACTAACTAGATTCAATTCACCAAACGGTGATCTTAGTTCACACACTGCACGACTTGTCTTGATTGTAGCGAAATTCGTTAGGGTTGCTTGTTTTCATGGAGAAAATGAACTCATCGGACACTGAGTAGGCAAACATGCCTGCATTTTCCTAATTCTCTTCGTGTCAGGCCCTATTGCCCTTTGTACTTTGCGATGCACGGCAGCATAGAATAGTGTATGCGTTTTGATTGATGTCCACATACTGAATCAAAACACTAGTCACAGGACTTGAAATAGGCATATGCAAAAGCGAAGTGCCTTCTCTAAGCAGCCCTTGCACTCTTCAGCGTCTGGCTGACTGTTTGCGGTATTTCCTTCGTAGCAGCTAAATGCCACATATTGATCTCTTCTTGTTTGGTAGTAAAACGGTGCAACAAGAGTTGACTCAGCTGAGTCTTCGGCTCCTTTTAACTAGGCTCCTATTTTCACCAGAAAGGCTTGGCGAAAAGCCATGTGTTACCACAAGGGAAGCCTGAGCAGCGAACAGTGATAAAGGCAACTTCACCACCGCTGGACGGTTCAAAATTGCGCTGGAGGGCGACCAGAATTTGGAGCAGCGACGCCGCCGTCGCAGCTGCGAATACAGCCAGTGCAAATTCCCTGCCTTCAACACGGTAGCCTTTGTGTCAGTACTTAGGGTGGATGAATGCGTACGGCAACTGGTGCTGAAAATTACTGTTCAAAAGGCAGTAGCAGTTTTCAGGGATGCCCACGCTACACCTTTTGGCGCCAACAGTAATTGCTGTGGTTGCGATGCCACCAGACTCTACATCGCAGCAATTCCGTGTGCGGCCATAATGAAGAGGCTGCTAGTGCCCTACTAACGTCCTACTTCATTGCCATTGCACTTTGCTCGCATGTTCTGTGGCTGTAGCAGACCTACCTTCACGCTTAATAGCTTTATCCTCATTTCCACACTGAGGTGGTTTCACTGTGGCCTCAGCCTTGCGTCCGTGAGCTCACTCTTCGGAATAATCGCGTTTGTCCTTGTTTGAAACCTTTCAGCTTTCGTCGTGACGGCAGCAAAATTATCGCTGCCACTTTGGAGTTTCTCGTTGTCATCCAGACACCTTTCTGCTGGTTTCCACATTTGTAGGCTCTTCGACCCGTAGTTCTCTCATGCGATTGCACAACTTTGCGTACAACAGTGGCATTTCCACACTGAGCTGGTTTCACTGTGGCCTCAGCCTTGCGTCCGTGAGCTCACTCTTCGGAATCTCGTCGGGTTTTCGTTTTTGCTCCGAAAGTCTCTTCTGTACGTGAGCGACTATTTATATGCTATTTTTGTGTTTCTTTCGTATTTTGTAGCATTTGCTTTGCGTTTGTGGGGGTAAGTGGCCTCCTGAGACGCAATTTTTGTATCTGCGGTCGCTTTTTCTTGTCTTTCTGCTGCTGCTTTGTACTGCAAAACGGTGCTCATGATGCTCTCTCTGCAGTCTATTGCCACAACAGTGTTCTCATACTAGGGCTGGCGTAAACGATGCGCGAGCTATTGCAAATATATGTACAAACACCTAAATCTAGTTATACTAAATATGGGAAAACATAAGTAAACCGGGAAGAAATAAAGTTAGAGACGCGGACACACGTAAGTGTTTTCCGAACCAAATACCTCGCCCTCACAGCAGCTGAATTGCTTTCGGCATGAATGAGGTGAAACGCCACAAAATATATGAAAAGATGAACAAAATTCAAGAAGAAAAGTTGAAAACTTCTGCTTTTATTCCTGCTGCTGCCGCTGCTGCTGCTCTTCCTGCTGCTGTTCGTGTTTCTAGGGATGGACAAGCTCCTGCTGGCTTAACGAGCTTGTTATCTGCTACTCCTCATACACGGGTTCTCTCAAAAATAAGGTGGACTGCTTTCAATGTTCAATACCCATTGCCCGCGGCTTCGGTGCTGCCGCTGCTTTAACTGATAATAGGTTAGTTGGTGCAGCCGCGTCTGTTGTAGGAATTCTCCCTCCTCTGAGTTGCTGTAGAAGCAACTTAGTTGCTGGTGTGACGCCTGAAGAAGATGTAGGGAAAGACTTCCGTTTTCAGTCGCGACAAGTGTAGGCAGCTAAGTAGCTGAATACTTCCCTGTCCACGGCCTTGTTACTGCGAATTATCGATGGATCTTCGAAGTGCAGCAGTCGCTTGAAACAGCAGCAGCGCAGGCATGGCAAGGCATGCTACGCACTTGGGAATTCGTGTGAACCCGGATATGCCTGTATACCTGAACAGAGAACTGCAACGTGAATGCGCGGTGGGTAGTTTCGCCTTCCCAAAGCATGGTAGTGAACTGACTGCCCACAAGATCGAAATAAAGGAAACAGAAAAGCAAGGATAAAGCAGGAAAAAAGCAGCTATGAGCGCAGTAAACCGACCTGGACGTACACCCAGACCAGTGAAGCAGCGGCACATCGCGATAACGTAGAAAATGATAGTTTGAAACGAACTCAGATGCTTTACAGTGCTCTTGTCATTTGAAAACAAGTGATGCAAAGAGGGTGCAAAAAAAAGATAAACTAAAGTGTGAAAAAGTCACTGTTCCGGCGCGTTGTACGCACATCGTACAGTTATATGCAATAAAAATTATCTGATTTTGACCGTTTCAAATATAGTATTACGACATTGGGAAGGTATTATTTGGTCGCCTAGTATTCTGGGGACAACGAATTCAACGGGGAGATTATTGGATTCTGGGGTCTGGCCCATCGATGCCATGAAATATTAATCAGCTTAGATACAAGTACTCTCACGTATTCCACAGATAACGTTCCCGGCGAGGGAGAACGCTCCACGTTCGCCAAAGTTTGTTAGTGCGTTTCAAAAGCACGTGTTGTTTGAGGAGAATCGCAGTTTTACCTGTTTAGGCATAATCCAAGCCTTGAAGGAAATGTAAACGTGAATACCGACCATATAACCGAGGCGTGGCATTTTTTACGGAATTTTAATTGGAATATCATGTACACAGTGCATATATGTGCGCTCCTTCGGATTTCTGGAAATAGTGAAAAATGAGGGGTTACTAGAATAGCTAATGGTGCTTTCAATGCATTTTCGTATACAAGAAAAGTGCATATACTTTCAAGCATGCATCATTGACTCTTCTTCAATGTTCGCCTTACGTGGCTGACAAGTCTGAATACGAAAAGTCCAGGGAGAAATTCATAAAATATCTCTCGCTGATCCGATGCCGAGTTTAAATGAGGCATTGTGCTGCTGAAGCTCTACTAAATGAGCCGCAATAAATTGTAGGTGCTCCAGAAAAGCGTAGGATAAGGCGCATTTGGTAGCTTACGACGCTGTTGGGGCTCTTATGCTTCCTGCGCCGAATAGTAGGTTCCATGCAGCATCCTAGAACTACCTAAGCCTAGAATAATGCTTGTACAGAAAACCTAAGGGACCCGTTTTGGCTAAAAGGCGGTCGTTCTAATCATTGGGAGTGATTTACCTTCGCTTCCAAGTCGTCCTACGTAGTAAACGGCGATTATGCGCGTAACCAAAGTTCTTCTGAAACAAAAGTCAAGGATTGAAAATTGGTGAGGCCAGAGGCCCAGTGAGAGGAGTTTGCACTCTTTATTTGATGCGCATTCACCGTGTTTCAGACGCTCAGAAGTAGAGCGGAGAAGTCTCCTAGTGGCTGCCATTCACAAAATAAGGACATTACTCTGCACCGAGAAAACCAAAAGTACCATGTGGATTTTTTCATGGAAAAGTGCGACCATAGTCTGAACGTGACGGCCTGCGCGGTGAAACACTTTTGTTAACTCCTGATCCAAGAGACCCTGCTGTTTCGTCGGTGTCCCTCAGAAAATAGGGTAAGCTCGTAGGTGTAGCTGCGCTTCTCCAACCTAAACCGCTCCGCTAACCATGGAGCACCGGTATTCAATCAATGAGCTAGCGTACATTCTGCAGGCGGGCAGGTCTCATCGAAAAATTCGGCTTCCGACTCAGACTGCAAATAATTACGTCAAAGCTTCCGTGATGAAGTTGCTGTTCGACGATACCTAGCAGATAGAATACCCTCCCCACATAAGCATATGCGGCATTCAACATAGTGGAGGCGCCCTTGACGGCTTAATTACTGCTTTTTTCCCTTCAATTGAGGCCCTTCAAAATCGGCCATGAAGTTCTTGCTGGCCCAGATCCCTTTTTCATTTTAGTGTTGTTTAGCACTCGAACAAGAAGCCCTAGCCATTCATGTGCACCTTTGACTACGAAGGTGCAAATTAGCCCGTTCAGGCAAGCCCACCATTAGACGTGCAGCTTGTTGCTGTTATGCGGTAGACTACGCTCCGCACTTCTTGTTTCCCTCAGAGTGTGAACAGCAGTCTCATCGTACGGGCATTTTGAAAGGAATTCTAGAGTCCGTCGTGAACAATTTAGGCAGAAGCCACTAGCCGACCGCAGTTTACATCTACAGAGGACTTGGGTTGCCTGACAAACAGGGCAAACTGTACTTCGACGTGCGGCAATCCTCATGATAGTTAAAAAAAACCGCTCAGTCTCCTCGTTTCTGGCTCCAGAACGAGCCTGGCTACATAGCAGTGTGTTAGACGTTGTTTAGCTCAACGGCTACCAGCACTTATCGAGCGCATCTTGAATTGTCATCAACACTACTTGGAGTAAGTGGTACGACAGGAAGTATCGAGGCACTTTCCAAATAGCGTCACGAGAAAGCGAATGAAGATTAGGACGCCTGCCTCTTTGCATAAGTAATCGACACAATTTTATTCCTCAGCTAAGTACGCTTGCAAAGTTTTCAACCAGCCAAATAAACGTCAGTGTCGTCTGACACCGTAGGCCATATTTTGGCAGCCTCCACCCGCAAGTGTATGCTTGCTGCCAATCATAATGCTTCAAAGAGATGTCTTGAAAGGGTCACAAAAGCACTACTTATCGACGAGGCCGCAGAGCATTACACGGCGGCACCGGGGGTGTACAGCCCAATTCTCAAAACACTGTAAGCAACAAATGAGTGTCCGTTCGAATGCTTGTTCGCCTTACCTCGCAGAATGTCTTCAATTCAACACCCAATTGGATACTAATACCATGGCGCAAATATCGAAACGGCATTATCCATTAGACAAGCATTTGACGTCTTGACAGCACGCACTGATCGTCTCGCACACAGCGAACAGGTAAGTGGCAGCCTAGTCGACAAGCTGAGCAATGCTTGGCCTGCAGGACAAGTAGTGCTTCATATAGATCAGACACTTCGTCACACTTTGCATTCAGAAGCTCCGAATATTTCTGCTGTCATCGAGTGCAAAATCATTGTGTATGCGCGGATAATTCAACACCGCGCATAAGGGTGCTTCATACAGCCCCTGGTGAATACCACGTGTTCGAGCTGCTGTTGGTTCCATAATTCGCAGGATTTAGCGTCTTAGAAGAGTGGCACAGTTTGGAGGGCACAGATCGTTTGTGACCAATTGTGAGGTGCTGTGGGTAAGGCCTTCTTAGGAAGCGTACTCAGATACCACCGCCGCTCTACGGTCAGCTTAAAGATAAATGCCACAATTGGGCACGTGCCAGCTTTCCATAATATACAGAATGTAAAGGCGAAACAAAAGGCAACAGGGAATGTACCAGTCAACGACCCGTGCAACGCCTGTAGAGTCCAAAGCCTAGCAATTAATCTTGGTAAGGTACTTAATAGCATCCAACACGGCAAATGTTTTCAATGGACTATTCAACCACCAATGCCGATAAACATACCAAACAATTTCTCTGTAATTTCCGCCCACCAACATATAAATCAAAATGTTTCAAAGAAATGCCTTCACCTGAAGCAGCACAGGGAGATTTTTTCTTCCTTTGCAGATCATGCTTACAAATCTTCACTGGCATTCCAATGCTCATTAGAACAGCGCATGAGCTCTACAGCGCAAGTGTCGTGTTCCTATTGCGATTGATCAGAGAATGCTAACTTGGTTGATATTAAATACAGCATTCGGTATTTTCCCAGAATGGTTCAAAATATCGATTCACGCTCAGAAAAACGAACAGTGTGCTGATGGGTACAAAGCTGCTTCCCTAGGCACTTGCGAAAATTACCCACCTTAACACAAAATGTCCTTGACGCAAAGAACAAATCTCATTTTATAAATTGACCATCATTCGAAACATTTTTTGACTACAAACAAATCAAATAAAAATATTCCAAATTTGTTACTGACCTCCTTTCAGAACCTGGCACCTACAAACACTTACTTTCAGCAGACCAGATTGCCCTGAGAAACGCCGTATTGACGGTTTTTGAACTCAACGATCGGCTTCGATTTCATAAAGCAACGACACACTTTGGTATCAACAGCGGTGTACAACTCGCAAACTGTGTAGATTTAAGCAAAGCTATTGACACGCAGAGCCAAAACATAATGAGAATAAAAGCAGAACAGGTACGACAGTGAATTGCAGGGCATCACCTCACAAAAACTATACCAGCGAAAATCCCCAAATGCTTGTTTCGAGAAGCGATCACGAGTTGAGCTGATAACCCCTCGAAAGGACTACCTGGCGTTTAAAGCCATGGATATTCATATATATTGAAAGGCAAAATCTCGCGTAATGCGAATGGATCAAAACCTATCACACCCTGATGCCCTGAAGGGCGCTATTTCCCTGCGCAGCGAAGTCTCATCTCGCTGCAGACCACGGTAAATGCCGAAGCTGAGTTGCCATCTCAACACATTTCAAATTTGCCAAGACACGTTGACAGGTCAAAAAGCAGCTGAGGCGACAACAGTGTGGGCCCATTTTGCAGGGCACTAACGCAAATAACGCCTTCCGCGGAGCAGGCGTACGGGCTGCACGAGAAATAGGCATCATAAGAATCGCTAGACTCTCCACAACTGCACAACGGCTGGGTTTTGCAGACCCCTGAACATGGTATGTTACAATGCGACCAGTAGTGGAGCGTGGGCCGCCGCCTGGGCGTGGCAGGGGGAGTTTTCAAGTGCACTGAGAGTATTCCAAAAACTGCAATTGGCATTGCTGAACATTTGCGGCTCTCGAGAGAGGCTGCTTTAGTCGCAGCTCGCAGATACTTCCCAGGAGAGCCTGCCATCGTTCCACGGCGTGTGTGATATTTCCAGTGCCGCAGCAGCACGCGCTGCATCAGAACCAAAAGCGCCACTCCGCACAACAGCAAGACGGTGAGTAGCGAATGGTTTCAGTTGTTCAGTACGCTCAAAAGTGCTTATCGACGTGTTGCGATCACCGATAAACACTACATGCAGGAAGAGATGTGTAGAATACGGGGACCTGCGGTGTGTGTGTTCCGCAATATGAGACAAGTCGTGAATGGGAAGGCGGAGTACGGTGCCTGTGCGCTGCCACGCGTCGCGCAGTGTTTTCTGGTGCACAGGGCCATTGAGTCGTAGGCTCAAGAATTGGTAGGAACAGGAACGAGGGAATGCGCATACGGCAGTGAGCGGCAGGCCACCATCTTA
>NW_013654635.1:0-16006 GCF_000499385.1 Eimeria necatrix
CGCGGATCCACACCCGCTAATTCCACCCTTCATGCTCCTTCAACACAGAAGGGCAAAGCCGACTCTGCTCAACCTGCCGTTTGCCCGGCAAGCAAACAGATCATGCAGGTGAAAGCGCAAAAGTGTGCCTCCCGGCTTCGTCAAGCTCACATGTAGCTGCTGGCAAGGGACTCGAGCCGATGAGCTAGCCTGAGGTCGAAGCAAGACCCCCAGAGATACACGTTGCGTCTTGGGCAGCAAGCGAGTGTGGCGACGAGTCGCGAACCTCGGGCTAGAGCCAGACGCAGCGACGCTCTACCGCCAAGTGCTGATGGCCTTCACATCAAGCACAGGCACCAGAACGACTGTTGCTTTCCGACCTACGTCCTGATTGCACGGACACAGACCTATGCCAAACACAACGCACCGGCTCCCAAACACTCACGCAGTCGCCAACTGCCAACAAACACACGAAAGGCCGATCTAAGCCGGCAACGCCTTGCTGCGTTTGATCATTTCGCAATTGGGATCAAAGCAACAACAACCATTCACACGTAATTGCGCAAGTGCTTTTTGCACAGCGCGAAAGGCCGAAACACTTCCGCCGTGTCTCATGTTGATGATCGCATTTTACTCATGCATCTCAAGCCACATGCATGCTGCATCGCGCACGACCACCAACCATCTTCAAGGTGACTTCGCCACTGCTTCCAGCGGCAAATGCTACTGCTGCTGGAACTATCTAGTCAACGCAGGAATGTCAACGCAGGAATGCTCTTCGTAGGCGTTGAGAATCTAGTCAACGCAGGAATGCTCTTCGTAGGCGTTGAGATGCTTTCTTGACTCGCACGTGTCTACGCAAAGCTGCCACGTCGCCTGGTCTCGTCTCATTGGACTAGGAATCGTCCCGAGCACGAGATCATCAAGCGTTTGATCGGAGAGGCGTCGTCTTGTGCCACGACCGACTCTCTCTGCACGCGCACTGCGCGTGACGCTCGGCTGCGTGCCGGCCTACTTTACGTCAAAGCACCTGGTATTGTTCGTGCCTTTGCGAACGGCGACAGACGCAATCTCCATGAATCAAAACGCACAAAACTGCTGCGTATGAGGAGGGTGTAGTTTTTGTAGGTTTCAGCACTTGAGAATAATCAGAGTGTGACGCGAAGAGCTATCGATTGCGCCTTGTAAAACGGTACACATTATTGAGGCCCTATAGATCCCGTGCTGCATGTTGCCGGGAAAAACTTCAAATAGATCCCGTGCTGCATGTTGCCGGGAAAAACTTCAACGTGATTTTCTTTTTGCGTTCTTCTGAAAAAGATGCCCTACAGCAAGTCGTGATTTCCCACACATCTTCTGAATAAACAGACAAAACGTAAGCTCAGCGCACATGCTCTAAATTACCTATGACCCTGTCACGTAGAAAGAACCAAAACAAACTTTGCTTCAAGCTAGGCTTGCTTTGCAAGCATGCAGTGAATGCCGACTACCTTACGCAGGCGGTGAGAAATGTGTCTTGAGCCTGGGGGAGCACCATATGTTGTGTTTCTCCTTTGCTCCACGTACGTCTGTTGACCCCAGGCACTGCCATGCGCCTAGGCTCAATTCGGGGATTTTTTTGGAGATACGTTACGCAGTTGCAGCTTACTGGCTTTTTCTGAGGTAACACTTTAAGGTGCCTCGATGTTGTTAACACAGTAGCAAGAAAACGCCTTTGCGTTGTTGCGTTCCCGTGCGGGCTTGGCCCAGTCCAATGCTGTTATGTTGCCATCTAGAAAATCATGTACTGAATTTGTCGTGTGCTTCGTAGAGGCATACCTCACGTTTTATGACGAGCGCAAAGCACTCATGTTAAATGCGAATTCGTCCTTTGCTTCCCAGACACTAAGCAGAATACCAGGTGTAACTCCTTTATATTTAATTTCACATTCACGCAACTTTAACTGTGGGAATAGTGTACTCCATACGTCAACGCGTTCACCATGCGGAATCAACGCGGGCAGTTCATGTATCACAACATGTGGGGCTAGCGTTACGAGCGCGAAGTAGTTTATCACAGAGTTTTACAAAGGAACTTAACACGCAGCGAATGCGTGTCGTCGCGTTTATTTAGGCGGTATACTAGACAGAGGGCATTTGGTATATTTTTGTGCCTAGGACTGCTTAAAAGTTTAACCTTCGCAAACACTGCCATTCGTCTCACCTAGCAAGTGAGTAACACATGTAGTTGTTTTCAGTCAAATTATGATTGGGGCTCCGGAGAAGGCGGAGAAGTATGAGCAAACGTTACATAAAATGATGAGAGTACTACAATTATTCATTGCTGCAACCGCCAACGACTGACTCGTTGTAGGAGTGCCAGCTTGCTGCAAAGTATCCACCATGCAATCAAAAACAATTGGCCGGCCGGCTATGTTTTTTCTCTTCTTGGAGGTTTGGCACTTCAATATGTGCGTGCCAAACGGCAGTACCTTCTCGAACAAGCGAGTGCAGCCTTTCTATCAATCTGGTTCCGCTTCGTTTGTCATTTCTCTTTTGCTGTGGAAACACGCTGGAGCTGTCCACCGGCTTTCCTGCAGGAGATAACATATTGGCGAATGCACAGCATTTTAAAAGGCTACGAGACGGGAAAAACAACTGAATATTTTTAATCTATTCACCATGCCAACAAGCCTTTCTGGGCGCATGCCGGGTGCAAGAAAAGTGTTGGAGGACTTTCATCATGCTCGATAGAGGCTTACTGATTGTTGGTTCGCATTTAAGCACGGCTTTGGCTCATCATTGATATGATAACGTATTAGTCAGAGTCTGCTAAAACCGTGAAAATATAGTGAGATCACTTGTTTTTTAATGCCCAAGAAAATCACCACCTCAAAAGAGTTGCCATTTCGCACATGATACGGTTTTGCCTGCGATTCAGGGCACTTCAACACAATTTTCACTCACTATCTTTTTTTGTAGGGGCAACGCCATGCTCTGCCATTCGAAAGCTATATTTATACCTCGCAAGCGCGCGTAGCAGTGGTGCAACTTTGCTTTAATTATACTCCTTTCAAGGAGGGCTATGCGCTATCAAGCACCAATTTCTGCATGCTTCTGTACGACACGGTCGTCATGTATGACCTCTTCTGTAATGAAGCGTCTACAATATCCTCGTGGGATATGGAAAAAGATCTCCAGCTAGTGTGCCAAATACCAGAGGCAAAAAAAAGTTGGAACAATATTGCTCGCAAGGGAGAATGAGTGCGACGTGGCATTTTGGCCGGTTTATCAGTTGCTGCGCAAATGCGCTTCGAGGGTACGCAAGCAAGAACCCCTGAAAAGCATACACTAGAAAAACGCGAAGTCGAGCTGTCCCTTGAAGCTAGCGCACGCTACGCGGATACTGTCTTACTACATCGCAACTCGAATCAAAAGGACATTAAAGAAAGAGAACGTCCTTTGCATGCACCACTGCACTGAAAAACGAAGCGACAATGGGATTTATTTAAGAAACGTCCTTGATGCAATGCAATACAGGTATTAAATTACTCTCTGTTTGGGTGCAAACACGCAAAATTCAGATCTTCACGGTCTTTGCATTTAGAAAACTCCAAAAGACTCCCAGTGTTATAGCAAACGTGCCGCTTCATAAGCATGCACATTCACATATATGGTTCCTGAGCCAGTGCAGTCGACGCTATCGTTGTGCGGCTTATACTTCACGAAAGCAAACCAGTGAGTACTCGCCTATGCTCAGAACCGCTGTCAATAGGCGTACAAGCTGTCGACCAGCGTTTTTGTCCGAACTCAGCAGGTGTGCACCCACACACGTAACACCAGACGCACATGCTGGATTGCCACTGTGCATCTGTAGTAACAAACACATTTGTTTCTCCCGTTTTAGCGGAGTAGGTGCAGCTTATGCTTTTTCAGCAGCAATTATACACGCTAGGATTGATAAGCGCTGCTTCACATTGTGCACAGCACTGTTTCGCTAGTAAAACTGGAGCGTCACGACAAATCAGTCTCTCAGTATTTCCCCGGTGTTCTGGTCGTTTTTTGATTATTTTGCTCGCTAGTCGCACCGCTTATTGCATTCAGAAAAGCGTGAGCAAGCTCCAGTGCTCCTTAAAAATGCGCCGGATAGTACCGTGCGGCCTGATGCAGCTCAAGTGTTTGCTCTGCCTTAGTGCGTCAAACCTGTAAATACGAGCGGGTTCGCCAGTTGCTTTGGCAGGGTTCAAGTAGAGTATCCAATCTCTGCATCATATGTAGATGTGCTAGGACCAGGTCCATAAAATCTGAGTCTTACACGTTACGGCCGGCATCTCGTAGAAACGCTAGATGGGCAACGTAGTGGAGACGTCGACGCATCAGTATATACTTTAATGAAAAATAAAAAGAGCTCAAGGGAACTGTGACTATTATGTACTTTTTTGGTTGTGTCTCTCTGCCGTTTTTGCGTAGCTGGTTGCAGTCAACAGTCGCCATTATTCACAGCTCATGCATTTGCGGTTGTCACTGTGCTTGCAACAACAGGCTGCTTGTTCGGTTGGAGCCAAGCGAAAGCATAGCCGTACGTCCTGCGCAGGCATATGGGGAGTTGCCAGCATATCGCCACAAACATGTGAAGCATTTGTATGAATTCAAACAAAATCTTGAAACACTGGCGCACACTATATCTGTCAGCACCAGCCACAGTTTGCCGGCTTGACCACAGCCTGTGTTTTTCGAGCTACGAACAGTCCTGCTCTCCCTAGGAGTAGGAAACGATAACTATTAACCTCTCTCCTGATATCAGAAAAACGTGTTAGTGCACGTTAAAATCGTCCGAAACTCCCGTTGCCTCGAACATTCCAAGGTGTCTAAAAGAAGAACAAACCTTACGTAGGATGCATTTGTCCATGTCGAAGGCACCACGGTGTCTAGTTGTCTCACGGTTTTCACACATACCAGCGATCATTCCGTTGGCCGTACGCTTCAGTGGGATCTAAATGGTCTTCTTCAAGGATGTTTTCTTTTAAGCTGTTTGATGTCTCGGTCGAGCAATGCATAAAACTTTTGCACAATGAAGAACTCTCCGTGTCTTTTGTTCATAGGCAGCAGTCATCACGCCTTCACATGCGCATTTAAGCACGCACAAGATGCTCTCGAGCTGCTGAACAGTCTGTGCATTTAAACTGTAGGCTGCACACTGTTTCCGTAGCAAACGCTACTGTATATCAAATGGACGTGTGCATTATATGAGCTCACTTGTAGATTTATGGTGCCGAAAAAACTACAATCGCTTTGGCCACAGGTGCACTCACAAATTTAACAAGTGCCGTCTATTGCTCATATAATTCACGATATCAGAAATCAAAAACAAATTAAGCGAGTCTGTTTGGGGCTCCAAGTAACCGTCCGCGTGTAAGCACAGTGACTGTTCCATCCAGGAGTATCATAATATATTCGATACAAGTAGCAGCTGATACGAGAGCGGCATCAGCGTTCGGCGTGCATTAATCGTATTGTTTTAGGAGCGCCTATGAGAACAATCGAATGAAGACTCACACAGTTAACAGACTTCGCACTCAGAACAACAGCATGCCGGTCATTAGAATCACATGTTTTCAACATTTCTTTTATGACGTGACTATGTGGTGAACTAAGCACACTTTCTGCGTTGGGAAGTGGGCACTGCTTTTTATGGGCTTGTGAAAACAAGAAATGTACTAGCCGTTGTTGGGAAAATGAGCCCTGGAATGAACTTTTTAACGGCCCTCAGTGTACCTGGTAGCTGATAACTGAATAGGCTTTTATGACAAAGTGAACATCACTGAAAGGTAAATGGCGCAGAGAGAGATTTAAAAACATTCCGCCAGCAGCTCGCGGCCGCGTATATATTGCGCCGGAATTGCTGTTGAGAAAGATCTCCTGTTGTGCACACGCAGGGCGCTTTCTTTTTTCGTAATAATATCGTGACCCGATGCTGCCCAACTGGATACGTTTTAATGTGAGCATTTTGCAGCTTAGCGTGACAGATTCGCGGCATGCTCAGAAGAGTCTGAAAAGACTTCATATGCGCTGAAACCGCCGTGCAGTTAGTTTCATTGGCGTGGCCACAGTTTAATTCACGTAGCTACTCTCCAGTTGCGTTATTCGGCTGTTGTGCAACTGGAGGATGACGGTTACTCTCTTGGCAACAAGTGTGATACCTTGGCCGCGAATCCTCGTTTTCTACGCTTCTAAACGGCGAAGACCTCAAACTCTAGATTCTATCATCCGGTTTAACCCCACGCCAGCCACTGCTTACCACGAAAAATTCGATCTAAACAATCTGTGGATGTGACAAACTCCAATTGCTCTTCTGTAAAGGCCAGTAGTTCCAAGCATTGGAGCAGAAATTGAAGGATAGCAGATGCTGCAACAAGTTTGGCAAGCTCAAATGTACGAGGTGAAACTCAGAAGCTGCCGATTCAATAAAGCACAGTTCTGCATCGCCTTCCTGCGTATCAGAACAGCCAACAACCTGTGCGTTTTACAATTTGCAGGTGGGGCCTTTGTTGAACGCTTAGCTGAGTTTGTACAGATGCAAGCGCACTTCCAGACTGCAAAATCCCTGCATAATAAACAAGAAGTTGTGAAATGTGCAGAACCTGACTCCAGTGGAATTCAAATATACAGGAGCTACACGGCTGTCACCACTCACGGCCTATGCAACCAAAAACGCGTGTGCATAGCACTCGCGCAGGATCATTTCGCATCATTTAACTAAACCTCCCATCTTATTTTTCGATCAACCATTGCAGTTGCTTCATGCTGAGCATAGGGCAGACTTGCGTGATATATGGCAACAGTTGGGCAGGCATAAGTTTTTGGTAGCATTTCGAGACGTCATCCAAATAACATAGCACGCAATTTCTGGTTTTTTTTAAGATGGGCACATTGCGGCCAGTCATGGAACGCATGAATGCTGCAGCTTTTATGTGGCTGATAAGTGAATACGCAACTGATTATGAACTAGGCTTTGATTTTCATATGCTCTACTTAAGTAAACATACCAGCTATGATTGCAAAAGGTGTAGCCGCTTTCTTCTGAAGACAAAGATGGTTTTTCGCTAGACAACTGCTGAATGCTACCACTGCAACGGCTCAGAGAAAGACCAAAACCCTTCTTTGAGGAAATGTGAGTAAAACCCGACACGCTGAAAGGGCAAGCATGAGAAGCAACGAGGTTGCGTGTTTGACTGTTGGATCAAATGTGGAAATAAGTAGCCAAGGCAATGGATTATTGACAATGACCTACGAACTGTTCAGTCATCAATTTGTCTAATTTCTCTCTTGCGATTTTCTCTTCACGAGGGGGACACACTCTTCAACACTATTCGGAAGGTTCCCGAACCTCTGCTGCGCAGTTGGGCAAATCCCGTCTGGGGCTTGTGCAAAAAAGACCTACATAATGAGAACGGCAAGCCTAAAGATCTTAATGGCATTTTTTGTCATACTCCCTGATATTGAATTCTTTGCTAATGCAACTCAAACTCATATACATACGGGTTTCTCTATTACATGTTTACCAAACCCATTTGACGGTGACTTAATTTAAATTTTAAAGTCAGCACTGCAAAACGCGTTTTCTGGCTGACATTTGTTGAAACGTGGTTTTCCAGTTGCAGAATCAGCTGCCCTACAATTTGCCACCGTATTTTCGAGACGCTAAATCACCAATTTGACTCGAGAGCCGAAAGGCGAATTGGCACCTCTGGGTAAAAAATGATCCTGAAACATACAGTCTTTGTTCAAGGTTGCACTAACACCGTGTCGAGATAAGCAAATCGCTCCAGCCTGCGAGCTTCAAGACGCAGCTAACATTTCAGAATTCCCTAATTTATTGTCTGCAGCAACCATTAAAAAGGCGCGTTTACGGAGATGTAAATAATACAACATAGGATTTGTGTCAACTTAAAATACAGAATGCAGGAATAAAATGGGGCTACCATCAGCAAGCCACTGAAAGGGTTGACCGCTACTGAGCAACGCACAAAGTCCCCCATCACGCTTGGTTTTTATGTTAAAAGCGCACTATCTTTGACACCAAAGTTTGGTTTCTGATACTTAATTAATCGCAAGAAACACCAGGGCTGCAGTTCCCCATAAAATATTCTAAATGAAATTCCCTAAGCTTGAAGACGTCGTTGTTTCCACTGCGTCGGGACACCAAAACAATTTCAGAAACATAATAGAATAGGACGAGACTTAACTTGCGCTTAGTAAGCAAACACATCGAAATTCGCTTTGACCTGCAGATTCGTGAATGCAGACGCCGTGTGAACGTGGTTGGCTGTTTAAAACGCCTCTTGGCTTTTGTGAGGTACGGCTTTATATACGACGCTCACCACCTGTTTCCCCACAGCAAGCCGAGGCCTTTTGTGCAGCAACATGCCCGAAATGCAATCAAAAGCCTCTGCAAAGAGAACCGAATATGCACAAGTTAAATGTGGGCTTTCCTCACGAACCATTCAGCCGATTTCTCAAAAGCACTTTACTTTTCCCTAGTGTGCAAGCCGAATCAAAAAAGAAATACTTGCATCAAAAAACGCGTAAACTCTTTAATCATGCTGAGGCAAGCAAAAGCCTGCTTGCGTTTGCGGGTCACAAGGCCACAGTTAATATCCAGAGAGTAGCATCGACAGCCTCTGCAAAGAGAACCGAATATGCACAAGTTAAATGTGGGCTTTCCTCACGAACCATTCAGCCGATTTCTCAAAAGCACTTTACTTTTCCCTAGTGTGCAAGCCGAATCAAAAAAGAAATACTTGCATCAAAAAACGCGTAAACTCTTTAATCATGCTGAGGCAAGCAAAAGCCTGCTTGCGTTTGCGGGTCACAAGGCCACAGTTAATATCCAGAGAGTAGCATCGACATACAACCGTAGCCGCTGACCTTTTTGGTGAAGGGCACCCTATGGTGCACGAAAAAAGAGATGCACATCGTTTCGCGTCAGAATCTTTCTCAGTGCTTAATGCCCGTCATTTGGCATTTTAAGGAAGTCTTTGCCTCACTAGCTGCGATACCGTCTTCTACTATGAACAAGCATGGTAGTGCCAGTTTTAGATCACGTGCCCACGCGAATACCAAATAGGGCCCCGATGTTGTGTTTCAAATACAACGAAAAAGGCGGCCTTGCATGGCCTGAGCTTTATCACTGCGTATGCACTGCCTAACCTGTACTAAGAATCTGTGGTTTTGCCACGCTTCAGATCTGACGACACGCACTAGCTTTAGAAAATTACGAGGGCCATGCACAGTTCTGTCAATTCCGCATTGCAGCACGGAATGTTCCTAGAATTGTACAGCAGACCGTAAGTCTTGAGAAAACACCCACCCAAATAAAGACAGCCACTGGAATTTCTCCACAACAACAACCTACTATCTGTTTTAGATAAGCTATTTACCTTCGATAACAATTATATTTTGATATGGGGGATACGCTTCCCCGCGCATTAACCTTCGGGGAGACGTGTCAGTCTTGCAGACACCAAGGCACTGCACCGCTCCTTAAAGTGTCGACTCTGAGTTGAGCTGATCAAAACGTCGAGCAGAGATGACGGAAGACATCAGAGCTGCTGCAATGCAACAGGTGAACTCACGAGCTAAGACAAATAACAGTAAGGGACAGCTGTCCTTCCGGCTCTTAAAGGCCCACTGAACGTCTATTTGGAACAAGCCTGCTACGGAGCAACAGCTGACGACAGAAGGACAGGCTTTCGCTGCGTTACTTTCAGTAACTTTGTGCACAATGCTGTGCCCATGCTCATCTTTTTTCACAGCAATGGGTGCTTTCCTACAGGGCCAGAGGTTACACGATAACGCAAGAACGACGCAGGTATCTCAAGAAGCTCTGTAGTGGGCAGGCACGCAAGCCTCTTTTGATTGCCGCTTTCCCATCTGTGCAAGCACCGTAGAATACAAACGTTGTGTCTTCTCTCATTTCTTGAGGAATTAAGCGTGCTGAAGCCTCAAAGGGTGCGCTTTTAACCTTTTCGCAGAGGCGCGTGGAACGCTGACCAAATAAGTGCACTAAAACACCTAGCGCGTCATGTTCGCACTAGCTTTGTCGTACATTAAGAAAGTTCTGCGTTTTAGCCAAAGTGCACGGGTGCTCGCTTAACAAACTGTACACCTACGCGAGGACACGGCGGACAAAGATGAGCAACGGTCAACTTCGGCTCAATGGAATTTGGTGTTCGACTCCTGCAGCAATTCTTGTATCTATAACCTGTGTTGAACCCGGCCTTTATGTTTCATGAGGAAGCACGCACACACTGTAGTTGAAAGTACTAGATCGGGAAACGGAGGCAATCGAACAGGCATGCATTGTGTTCAATGAGCAAAGCAATATAAGCCCTCACCCATAGGTGAGACTATCGCTGCTCGAAAGTGTATCTTTTCCTCCAAACGCATCTTCGTCAACGTTCCGGCTAGGCAGCAGGTTGATTCCGGAAGTCTCACTTCGGAACTGCGGATCAGTCAGCTTAACACCTTGTCAACCCTCCCTAAGTATGGCCTTCCCTTGGCAGATGCCAAGTTGTTAAGACGCGCCACGCACAAGCTGCACATAACTCATTACAGGGGGCTTTCAAACAGCAAAAAATGCCATTTCAGGCAGTGCACTCATTACGCTACCCGGTCAAGACTCAAAAGCGAGACTTGGATTAGTATGCTGCATTGAAAGCAACTAAGCTGTCTCCTACAATTTTCGAAATGTGATATCCAGCTTCAGCAGTGTAGAGTATTGCACCACTTTGAAAACAGTTAGTCATACGTACTTCCTTTGCTCAGAAGGAGGCAATCGTCTTCCAAGAATTTTCATAAGGAGCTGGTTAGCAGTCGAAACCTTTTCTGTGATTTAGAGGGTACTCACTTCTGTCCGACGTCTGACAGTCTCGAGCCAGAGATTATGTATGGAGTTAGTCACAAAAGGATTAGGTGTGCTTTCACTCCTTAAGGTAAAGACAAATATGTACTACACGTTATCAATGGGCGGGAGGCGCAATTGAGACACACGCACTCCCTAAGGTCGTACTGCCCATGCCTCACGAGTGCGGGCATTTAGATATATCCGAAACGACCCAAACGTTCAGTTCAGTGGCCCTCACACTAAACTCACTATTTTAGATGTGAATTGAAACCCATTTCTACACGCATCCAAGGTGGGCACTGAGGGTATTAAGACAGAAAACGGCTTTTGTTGTGCAAAAACGGTTGCTCTGGAGGCATGTTGGCTACTGCAGTCTTTAAACGAAGAGGATTTGACAGGGCCACTACTCTGAATGGAGAGGAAAAGGACACAAAAGTCATGCAATTTCCGGCTTTAAAGTAGCAAGCCTGTGAGTGTACCACGCTCATTGAGTGAAATCGTTAGGGCGTCGCTCAAACTGTGCATTGAAAGGGGCACTCCTTGCGGATGCTCCGCAAGATTCAGGCACTGTTGTGCCCGCATTATGTGTCGAAAAACGGAAAACAGTGATCTTATTTTGGGTTCAAGTTTTTTTACGTTTCCAGCTATGGATGTTGACCACTCCATTAAAAACGAGAACTTTCCAACGATGAAGAGAGAAGTTCGCATTGTTTTGTGCACGTGCCACTGCGCAGTTCTACACGATTTTATGAGAGCGCTTACTGCAACGAAACGTGACAGCAATGGAGGTCAATGCTGTAATGCACAAAAAGGTGGGCGCATGCCAAACTGTAAATGGCTCAAGAACAGGAGCCACTCGATTCGTGCATCTTGTTGAGCTTACAACCTAAATATTAGAAGGATCACTCTGGAATAGCACCCATCCTGCCTCTGCATATCGAAGTGTTGTTGTTGCATCACAATTTTGAACACAAAGCTTAAAATGACACAAGCAGTACTCTGTATGTTCACTACATCGGCGCCTCTGGCATACGCGTAGTTACATCTCGGTGCATACTTCCCTCTGTCTGAAAACGGTTGAAAATAATCACGTTACGTAATGGAATAACAACGCAAAGTTTTTAAAGCCAGAGCAAAAACGAGTTTTTCAAGTATGTACAATGCACTTCAGTGGTTACGTAAGCCTGATCCCGTTGAGTATGACTTCCACCAATGCAACATGGATACCCATTTCAAGTGTCCAAATCGACAGTATAAATGCCAAGCTTAGAGAGGCAGTGCATATGTAGCAAAGCGCCTCTGTGGCGTGTAGTAATCGACTTCGGAGCTCTGCAGGAAACCTAGTAGGCAACTATGAGCAAAAACGAGTTTTTCAAGTATGTACAATGCACTTCAGTGGTTACGTAAGCCTGATCCCGTTGAGTATGACTTCCACCAATGCAACATGGATACCCATTTCAAGTGTCCAAATCGACAGTATAAATGCCAAGCTTAGAGAGGCAGTGCATATGTAGCAAAGCGCCTCTGTGGCGTGTAGTAATCGACTTCGGAGCTCTGCAGGAAACCTAGTAGGCAACTATTACACGTGTTTAACTGTTCATGGTCTTGGCCTTGAACGCTGAGCAAAGGCGCACCATATATGCATAATAGTTCGCTTTCTGAAGAAAGCTGGAAAGGAACGTTTGTGCGCTAACGTACAGTTGATTGGGCCAGCTAAAGCAGCATCAGCTCAAAACCTACAACCTAGATAGCAGTTTGCGACTAGAACTCGAGTCAGCTGTTGTCAAATCGCAGTAAACGCCTGCATTGAGCAGCAAACATGTTATGCTGGTGAATAGTCACAGCTCACCAGGCATTCGGAAAACACTCAAAGGCGTCTATTCAGAGCATTGATGTCAAAATTCTACGACCGCAACGCGATTCGAGAAGTAATGTTATAGCGAAGAATTTTCCGGTGTGTCTGCTGTGATTAAATGAGCGCTTGCACATGCTATCCATTGCTGGCACAGCAGCTGTGCGATTCGTAGAGAATGTAGGCTGACACCGACATACCAGCTTTATTCGATACCCAGGCGGAAACTATGTGTTGAAGAGGGCACACCTGGACACTTGAGCCTTCTGCATTCATGTATTTACCAGCTTTTAGAGCAATTTTTCGACAATTGTTTGACTTTCAACATTGTATACAGTATTCTCGTGACAGTAAAACACGTTTCTTAACTAATCGACTGTGATTTTGTTCTCTCACGCTGCTACGACTGCGTCATTGCTGCCCTTCGATTGCATGCGTTTTATCCACGATCAGTGCCTGTTGTGAATGCATACTACTTCTTGTTGAGCGAACTGTCTTTACTGCACAATATCGTGATGTGAACGCACCAGCTGAAACCCATGAAAAAATTTCATTAAGCATGGGGTTGTTGAAACAGTCAAAGGTAGGTCGTTAATGTGCCTTCACAGTTCAATGCAAAGGTGCCACGGAACCCTCCAGACACCATGATGCTCTTGTTGGCCTTGTTGCAGTTTGCATAAGCTTAAGAACATATTCCATATCTGCAGCGAAAACGTATTCAAATTGCTTGAGTAATTGCGTATTGAAAAAGCCCATGCTAGTAGCCTGTGTAAGCTTCAACTGTACGTTTTTGTGAATCGGTAAGCGGCCGCTCTTTTTTATTGTGATTCGGCAGGAAAGTCAATTTAAGTAACACAGTACCTCGTCAACAAGCTGCCTGAAAGTATTTTCAAAGCTGGCTCTGAGCGCTGTAGAGCGCTACAAAACAGCTGAATATGGTGTACAACTGCTTGGCAGGAAAACCCTGATAGGAAATGCCCAAACACTTCCAAAAAAGTGACAGAACGTTTGCAGAGAGTGAATCGGGGGTTTCTTGGTACCCACTGCTGTAAAGGTGCACGACAACATAATCAGTTGCTTTAATGCAATTCCTCACTAAGTCCAAGTGTGCATTGCGTGAGACTGCAATTGGCGAGAAGTCACAAGATAGCCACAGTGCTACTGTGCAATGTAGAGTTTCGATCACGCCAAAATTCCCTCGCCCAAAAATCGATGACACTGGTCTTTCAACAAAGCAAGGCTGTTCCACCTCCGACGATGCCTGAGACAGGCACGAGGGAAACGTTCTACTCGAAGAAAGGCCTTGTTGTTCTTGTCAAAGTTAAATAAAAACGTCGCGCTGATATGGGCAGGTCTCATACGCTGTGCATCACAGGAACATGCATTTGAACTTGTGCGAGCCTGAAGCCCTTTTGCTAACCGCGAGGAACACCGCCTGTCACCGTGCTTACTCCTGAAGCCTGCCTTCACTCTTTCTGCGTCAGGCGCGTACCATATGCTTTGATTCTGTGGCTCTTTGCTGCTTACTCAATGTCAATAACAAATGGAATGTTCATCAGCACGAGCTTATAACGTTGATAATCCTTCCTCCAACCTCACAGCTCGGAACTCACACTGTTGAAAAAATTGCAGAAACGATACAGAGGTCGAAATCGTCAGGGCGCACGTGCCTGCGGGAAAAAAACATTTCCGTTGTCTTCTACAGCTATCCTCCAAAACTCACAATCTGTCAAGCAACAAGTAGACGAAACGAAACGCAGAATCGCTGCGCATATGCAGCATGGGCTGCAGGTACACACCACACTACATCTATGCAAGTGTTTTTCAAGCAACCAACTTACATAAAGAAAACGAACTCCCGCCACGAACAGAAACGCCCTACGTTTTCCGAGAGGTCCAGCAGTCCACCACGGGACAGCCCAGCTCCCTGACTGCATGTGAAACAGAGGAACCCATGAAGAGAGCGTAAACCAACAGAGATCCAGAATAAA
This sequence comes from Eimeria necatrix, assembly GCF_000499385.1. NCBI lineage: Eukaryota > Apicomplexa > Conoidasida > Eucoccidiorida > Eimeriidae > Eimeria > Eimeria necatrix. Next base: position 14,708 of record NW_013654635.1, read on the forward strand.
CAAGAAAAGGAAAGCATGCACACGTATGGCCACTACCGCTCCTTTGAAGACAAAAGGGAAAAGCAGATTTCAAGCACCTTAAACGCGTGCTGTTGCCCTTCTATTCCCAGCACTGCACAGAAGAAGCAGCTAATGTCGCGTGCGTGAGGTTATGAATAGGTCGTGCCGAATTGGGGGCACGTACTGACTGATGACGCATTTGGTAGAAGACTGAGCGTGATGGCGCCGTCACACTGCCCTGCGCCTCGTAGCACTAAAAACTCCAGGCGCAAACACACCAACTAGCAAAATTTTTCTGTAAACACGTTTCTTCTCTGATTGCGTAGGTTGGGTACCAGCAATTGGTATTGTCCTGCGGCAAGCACTAAAACGGCTGCTTCTTGACAGGCCAATAGATTTTTAGACAACCCGTATATCACAAGCAAAAACGTGCTCTTTCCGCATCTCACTGTGTAGTCGACGCCAGACGCCGCATACAAATTTAACTAATGCATCGCGACGGTCAAATGGAAAAGCCAGCATGAGAGGTGCGTGGCAAAACATATTCGCGTCGCCGACTACGGTAGACAAATGCTAGTTCGGACAGTCCATAGACGTATTAACGAACGACGCCCCAAAGCGAGGCATGTTTTCATCTCTTTTTTCGCGCTACTTCAGTGGACCCCATAGGTCCGTCCCCACGTCCCGCGCAGATCCATAGTTCTTCTGCAAAAGGGCGAATACCAACGAAGTGGCGGCGATTAAAGAAATTGCAAGTGCGTCTCTGCCGAACTCTCTGGCACTAATCGTGGCTTCTAAAGTACACCTCAAACCACAGGCGGCAACGGATGCTCACGTGCACGACGTGCTTGGTAACTGTCTGAGAGCCCTCTAGGCATTTTCTCGGCTGCACCGACTTTTTGTTCATGCTCACGAGAGTAGCAAGCCACGCATTGCACGTGCCCCTAGCGTACTTCACACTGCATGCAAACGGGTTGGACAGTGCAACTTCTAGCTCATGTCAACTGTGTACCTGTGCCGCTCGGGAACGCCGTTTGCACAACGTACGGAGCACACCGCATACACGGCGACAGCACCGCATCAAAAACCAAAACGACAATTCAATCGCCTTGCGATTAATTTCGCATCAGCGGGCCATTCTTCGCTACAAATGTCAGTTTATGCGAAACGTTCTGCCGCATCGTGTCACAACTTCAGACGCAGTCCAGATGAACTATACCTCCGCGAACGCCGCGGCACCTCAGCAGAGAAAATCCGAGGCACAGCGCCTGGCAAAATCGCACAGTAAGATGAGACATG
>NW_013654636.1:0-17697 GCF_000499385.1 Eimeria necatrix
TGTGCTCTGTTTGGATTTTCAGGGGAGAGGAGTGGCAGAAGATTGTTCATGCTATAGTTGGTACTGAGGAGGGCAACGGGGTTTCCCCGTTCAGGCCATCATTGGCAGTTGGGTTCATCACGATGCTGTTTGCGTACGGTCTTTTTCAGGCCTTTAGCCTCTTGGCAGTGTGCGTGCACGCACTAGACGGGCTTATTGCTGGCTATCTCACCAAGCTACTAATCCAGCATACGAGAGCAAGAGGCTTCTGGTGTTTTATTGTCTGTGTTTAGGAGTGCAGAAGATAAACCATTTTTAGACCCTGCAGAGATGCGCCACGAGCAGGTGCTGGCGATGCACGCCATGTGCTATCAGGTTCCACTTTCGATATTCTGCCGACGTGTTTATGGCTTGTAGTCCCGAGTGTCTTCGAGATTGCTGCCGATACCTAGCCCATGTTTAGGTGTATCTAGTGATATTGGTGATGCGCTGGTGGCGTAAATCTTGGCTGTTTCTTTGGTGAGGTTGACACTGGGTCACTTCTTGAGGTCACTTTAACGGCGCAGCCTTGAGTCGTCGCATGTTTTTGTGCCCTTATTCTTAAGGAAGCACTTAAGTGGAACGCTGTCGTAACATTTTGAATCTACTCGTTTAGAGATACATCCTGTCTGCGTTTCCTCACTCATTGAGCGTCCATGGGTTGCTGACGTCGCCTAACGGGAAGAAATTTGACAGTGGGCTTATTTTCTCACCACATTGCTATTTATAGTCTTTGTAAACGAAAACTGTGTAAACTAAATGTTTTGGGGAACATTTGCGCGTGCATCAATTTGACCCGCCGGTGTGCAACGCACTCCAGACATAAACTCGTGCTGTGCGGCGTTTCTTACTCTCTGGTACCTCAATGTGATGCGAAAAAGCACGCACTTCACGGCAGGACGGTAAAGTTAGGTTTCCTAAGAAGATGCTCTGCGCTTTGGCTGCGCTCTGGTCGCTGTAGATCTTCAGAGGTGAAGCGGTGACCCAGATCAACAGAACCTTTACGGCACGCTGCGTAGATCATGAGAGGCGACGCCATGTGCAGCACAGCTAGTAACAAGTCAAGATATATTGCTACTTAAATTCCATAATCTTGAAAAAACTATGAAGGGGAAAATTTGCAATAAGCGAGCGCTGCTACGCAGACGCAGCCCTCAGATGCCCTCCGCCCTTTCGCCGACGAGGGAACCCTCCTCACTAACTCTTCCACAAGATATTTCTGTAGCCCTCCCTTTTTAGGACATTATTTTAGTAGCCAAAAATGTTTCGTCTCGTTTGCATTGCTCTTGGTGTTGTGTCCGTGTTGTATGGACACGAGGCAGCAGGTGCCAGCACAACTGGAAAAGCTGGTAGGCAAGTAACTCCTGTCTTTTCTCCTTTAATAGGGAACACTCTTCCTATTCCAGAGTAGGAAACTCTTTCTTTTAAAATGTTTCTGTGTGTGTCGGAAATTCCTTTCAGAGACGCTCAACTGCTTGGCCGATATGAACGAGGCCAGGACAGCCGCTGGGCTCGCCAAGTTTGGGGAGCCATCTAGTGAAAAGCAAAAGCTGCCGCCAAGCCCCCTTCTGAAAGAAACCGTGGACCCCACAAATTTATGGAACCAAATATGCAAAATAATAACAGCGGTTAGTCTCTTCACAAGCGCACTGTAGTTCGGAGTCTATTTGGCATGTCAGCGTCTTCTAGATGACAACATATGTAGGAAGAGATGGCACGTTTGTCTTGGTTTGCATTCCATTATGTGAAGGAAGAAGAAAATAGCACTGAAGCCGAAAAATTAGAGGGAACCTTCGCGTACTATCCCGGCAGCAAGGACTGCAAAGCGGCAGTGCAATATTGGAAGGACGGTTTTTCGCTCTTCAATAACAAGCTGCCCCCAACGTACACAACTTCGAACCAGTCTGAAGTCTATAACAACAGGGCCGTCTCCTTTGTCTCCCTCTATAACCCTCAGACGAGCCCTGTAGCCAGCTGTGCCTTTGTCACCTGCACAAAAGGAGCCGGGTCTGTTGCTTCAGCCCTGTCAAGAAGCGACGAAAGGCGGACATTAAGAAGGCTTCAAGGTGAAGAGGAACCTACTACTGCCATCATCTGCTTGACGAATCCTAAGGCGCTGATTACTGATGCGGCGCCATTCCAGTGAGAATACACCCCCAGACCACCGGTGTGGCTTCATAAGGCCCAAAGCGCATCAGAAACTTAGCGCGAGTGTGACTTTTATATGTAGCACTTGTTTTCATGGAGCTAAGTGATCGTGTGTATTGTGCTATGGTCGGGTTTGCAGGGAAGATGAATGGCAGAAGATTGTTCATGCAATAGTTGGTACTGAGGAGGGCACCGGGGCTTCCCCGGTTAGGCCGTCTCTTACACTGGGGTTTATAATGATGATTTTTGCTTACACTCTTTTTTAAGCTCTCAGATTGTGTCCAGGATGCAGTCACGGGCAGTGCGCAGGCTTATTCTTGGTCTTCTCACCGAATTAATATTCCAGCGCGCGGGAACGAGATGTTTCTCTTAGTGTTTTATCGTTTTCATTAAGGAGTGCAGAAGATGAACAATTTTTAGTCCATGCAGAGTGGTGCCACGAGCAGGTGCTGGCGGTGCACACCATTTGCTGTTAGGTTCCATTTTCAATATTCTCCAGACGTATTTATGGCCTCTAGTGCTACGTATATTCGGGAGTGCTGCCGATACCTTGCCTATGTTTAGCTCTGTCTAGCGATATTGGTGACGTACTGCTGGTGTATACCGTGGCTGCTTCTCTGGCCAGGCTGAACCTCATCAATCTAGGACACTTCCCGAGGTAACTTTGGAGGAGGAGCCTTGTGTCGCTGCATGCCTCTGCTTCCTTATTGCCAAGGAAGAGTTTAATTCGAACATTTTGAAGACACTTGAAGTTTACTCGTGCAGAGAAGTATCCTGTCTTGTTTTTCCTAAGCATTAAGCGTCCATGGGCTGCCGACGTCGCTTAACCGAAAACAATTCGAACGTGGGCTTGTTTTCCCGTTAAGCCATTGTTTATAGTTTGTCTAGAAAGGAGAATGTGCAAAGTAAATGTTTTAGTGGACATTCACGCTTGCGTCTGTTTCACCCGCCGGCATGTAACGTATCCCAGACGTGCACTCGTGCTATGCGGCGTCTGTTACTCTCTGGTAGGTCAATGCAAAAACACACGCAATTTACTGCAGGACGGTATAGTCAGGGCTTTTAAGAAGATGCTCTGTGGTCTGGCTGCGCAGTAGTCGCTGTAGATCTATGTGGGAGTGCGGTGACCCAGATAAACAGAACCTTTGCGGCACGCGGCATAGACCACGAGGAGCCACGCCAGATGCAGCACAGTTACTAACGAAACAATTTATATTGTTGCTCAGCTTTCATGGCCCTTGAAAAGGGTATGAAGAAGAAATTTGTGATAAGTGAGCGCTGCTACGCAGACGCAGCCCTCAGGCGCCCTATGCCCTTTCGTCGACGAGCGAGGAGTGCTGACCAACTCCTCCAAAAGATATTTCTTTAACCCTCCCTTTATGTTATTACTTTACTGGTCAACGATGCTTCATCGAATTTGTACTGCGCTCGCTGCTGTGTCCATGTTCTATGGACACGAGGCAGCAAGTGCTAGCACAACTGGAAAAGCTGGTATGCCTGTAACTCCTGTCTTTTCGTTGTTTATGGGGCAAGACTCTTCCTATTTCAGGATAGCAGTCTCCTTTATTCGAACAGTTCTTGTGTGTGTCGGAGTTTCCCTTCAGAGACGCTCAATTGCTTGGCCGAAATGAATGAGGCCAGGACAGCAGCTGGACTCGCCCAGTTTGAGGAGGCATCTAATGATAAGCAAAAACTGCCGCAAAGCACCACTTTAAAAGAAGCAATAAACGCTGGCACTTTATGGAACGAAATCTGCACAATAATAACAACGGTTAGTCTCTTCACAAGCGCAGCTCTCTCGGGAGTTTATTTAGCCACTCGAAGTCTTATAGATGACGGCGCGTGTAGCGAGAGATGGCAGGCTTGTCTTGTTTTGCATTCTACTATGTTAAGGAGGAAAGCAACAGCGCTGAAGCCGAAAAATTAGAGGGGACCTTCGCGTACTACCCCGGCAAAAAGGACTGCAAAGCGGCAGTCCAGCACTGGAAGGACGGATTTTCGCTCTTCAATAACCAGCTGCCCCCAACGTACACAGCATTAAATAACCCTGCGGTGTACACCGACAGGGCTGTTTCCTTTATTGCCCTCTATAACCCTAAAGCGAGTCCTGTAGCCAGCTGTGCCTTTGTCACCTGCACAACAGCAAGCGAGTTTGCTGCCCCAGCCCTCTCAAAAGGCAAGGAAGGGCCAACATTAAGGAGCCTCGGAGATGGAGCTCAAACAACTACTGCCGTTATTTGCTTGACGAATCCGAAGGCGCTGACTACTGGGGCGGCGCCATTCAAGTGGGAATACACCCTAAGACAATAGACTCCGCGGCATAGGGCCCAAAGTGCACACAGATGTGACTTTCATGTGCCTCACTTGCTTCCTTGGAGCTAGGTGATCGTGTGTATTGTGCTGTATCTGGATTTTCAGGGAAGATGAATGGCAGAAGATTGTTCAATCTATAGTTGGTACTGAGGAGGGCAATGGGGTTTCCCCGGTAAAGCCGTCATTGGAACTTGGGTTGATTTTGCTGCTTTTCGCGTATGGTCTTTTTTAAGCTCTCAGCCTGTGTGCAGGGTGCCGGTACCGGACAGATTTATCATCGGGCGCCCCGCCGAATAAGCCATCCAGCACACGTGATCAGAAGGTTTCTCTTGGTGCTTTATCGTATCTGTTGAGGAATGCAGAAGATGGAGCTTTTCTAGCCTCTGCAGAGACCTTCCACGAGCAGGTGCTGGCGATGCACGCTCTATGCTGTCATGCCCTATTTTCGATATTCTCGATGCGTATTTATTGCTCCTAAATATATTATACAACGCTTCCGATGGTCAGCACTGGTTACAACGCTTCCGATAGTCAGCACTGGTTTAAGTGTACCCTGAGATATCGGTGAGTGACAATTTTATACCGCAGCTGGCTGCTTGACCAGGTTGAGCCTTGTCATGCTATGTCGCTTCCCGAAGTTACTTTAAGGGAGCGGGCTTGTGTCACTGCATTCCTTTGTATCCTCATTCTCAGGAACTTATTTGAGTTGAGTGCATTGTAGATATTTTGAATGTACTCTTGCATAGATATAGCCTGTCTCGGGTTCCTCACTCCTTGGGAGTCGACGGCTCGCCGCGACGCACGGCCAACAGAAAAAAATTCGGAAGATACATCTTTCCCCTTCCTTAAAGGAAATAATACGTTCGTAAAGAGGTCTTGCCAAGGTGAACATTTGCGCGTACATCAATTTAACCTGCTGGTGTGTGTAACGCACTGACAAGCATTCCTGCCATGGGGCGCTTCTTGGTCTCTGGCGCGTCAGTACAAACAAGCACGCATCTAACAACGGGGCACTAGAGTTAGGCCTCTTAGGACAAGTAAAAATTCCTGTTCGTTCAACGTGTTGTGGGCGCTGTAGATAGATCTTTGGGGGTGATGCGGTGGAGCAGATCAATAGAAACTTTAAGGCACGCGATGAAGATCAGGAAAGGTAAAGCCGAATGGGACGTAGTTACCAACAAAACAAGATATTTGTTTGCCTAATCTGAATGAGTCTGAAAAAGAAGATGACGTAGAAAAAACGTATTATCAAGAAGCGCAGCCGCTCCAATGCAGCCCATTGGTGTCTCCTACTACACTGCCATCCGTTGAAAAAGAAACGAAGTTCACCAATTCCTCCCAAAATTTATTTCTTTGTCCTTTTTTACTATTAAGTTTTTGTAGAACATGATTTGCCCCCGTTTTATTGTAGTTGTTGCCTTATGTGTGTTCTCTGGACACAAGGCAGTATCTGCGAACACAACTGGAACAGCAACTGGAACAGCAGGTAAGCGCATTGCTTGTGTCTTTTCCCCAAATTGACCCACGATTTCTGGTTTTTCTGATGTCCCAACCTAAAACGCTGTTCGGTCTTCACAGATTTCTTGTTCGTGTTAGATTTTCCCCTCAGAAACGCTTGATTGCTTGGCCTCGATGAACGAGCTGAGGAGAGCCGCGGGACTTGCTGAGTTTAAGGAGGCAGAGGAACAAGATCAAATACTGCCGAAACATGCCGCCGGTAGAACTGACATAATAGCCGCCAATTTGTAGAGGGAAATTTTCCAAGAAATAGCGGGGGTAAGCCGCGTCATGAGCGCACTGGCATCGCGAGTTCCGGTATTCTTAGCCGAACTAAGTCATGCAGACTACGGCTCATTTAGGATAAGACGCCCTGTTTCCCTTGATTTTCGTGTTACAATGTGAAGACTGACAGCGCGGGGACTGAACCAAAAAAGTTGAAGGGAACCTTCGCGTATTACCCTGGCAAAAAAGACTGCAAAACTGCAGTTCAGCACTGGAGTAATGGGTTTTCGTTCTTCAGTAGCAAGCTGCCTCCAACATACACAGATTCGAACCAGCCTGATGTCTATACCGACCAGGCTGTTTCCTTTGTTGCCCTCTATAACCCCAAGGCGAATCTTGTAGCCAGCTGCGCCTTTGTCACGTGCACAGAAGGAGCCGAATTCGCTGCCCCAGAGCTGTCGAGTAGGCACGAAGAGCGGACATTAAGAAGGCTTCGAGGTGAAGAGGAACCTGCTACAAGCGTTATATGCTTGGCGAATCGGAAAGCATTGAACTCAGGAGACGCGCCATTCAAGTAGGAGCACACCTCAAGGTTACAAACCCGGCTGCATAAGAGTCGAAGTGCATCGGAAACTTAGCATAAGCGTAACCTGCATATGTGACTCTTGCACCCGTGGTGGTAGTTCACCAATGGATTGTGCTGTATTTGGATTTACGGGGAAGAGGAGTGGCAGAAGATTGTTCGTGCTATAGTTGGTCCTGAGGAAGGCGACGTTGTCCCGCCTGTTAGGCCGTCACTGGCAGTTGGATTCGTAATGATGCTTTTCGCCTACGGTCTTCCTTAGGTTGTCGGCCTTTGTGCAGAGTGTCGGCACTGGATGGGCTTGTCGTCGGCAGTCTCCCTGAACAAATTGCCGAGCACGCGCGACCAAAAGGTTTCTTTTGGTGTTTTATCATTTATGTTAAGGATTGCAGGAGATAAACTACTTTGAATCCCTGCAGACGGATGCCACGAGCAGCTGCTGACGATGCTGCCAGCTGCCGCTTCCGGTGCTGGGAGACGTGTTCCTGGCAACTAGGGCTCAGTGTTTTCCATGTCCCTTCCTCCGGCAGACTAAAATGCAAGGACAATGCAGTACGATATTTTCAGCCCCATGTGTTCCAGCAGCATACATGCACGAACGGCGAGAAGCACCAGCATGTTACCTACGAGACCCTTGCGTGCTGTGGCACCGTGGGACGACTTAATTATCAAGTTGGAGGGAATCGCTGCTATAAACTGCAATGGCAACCCACTGTTGATAACAAACAATCAATGATATTTCTTCATGGCGCTATGGCCAAAATATCTACAATGCTGTGCAATTTTTCTCTCCGTGACCAGTTGAATAAACATGCCATGAAACATGCCTACCTCTTTCAAGGGACTACATGGAGTGACGTAGTGCGAGAAGGCTCAACCTCACCAAAGATGCAGCCATAGTATACACCACCAGTATATCACCAATATCGCTACACCCACATAGGTAGACTCAGCATCGGCAGCCATGCTGAAGACACCTAGGACTAGTGGGCATAAATACGTATGGAGAATATTAGAAATGGCACCTGGCAGCACATGGCGTGCATCGCCAGCTCCTGCTCGTGGCGCCTCTATGCAGGGGCTAAAAATGGCTTATCTTTTGCACCCTTCAATGCAGATGATAAAACACCAAAAGAAGCATTTCGGTCTTGCGTGCTGGACTGCTGGACTAAGGGTAAGTCTATCCAGTGCCTGGATCCTGCGCAGTGGCTGACAGCTTAAAAAAGACCATTGGAGAAAAGGATCATAATGAACCCAAGTGCCAATGACGGCCTGACCGGGGAATCCCCGTTGCCCTGTTCAACACCAGCTATAGCATGAACAATCTTCTGCCATTCCTCTTCCCTGCAAATCCGTCCACAACACAATATATTGGTCATTTAGATACATGGAGGTAAGCGCTACATATGGAATTCACACTTAGGCTAAGCTGCCTATGCACTTTGGGTCCTATGCAGCCAAATCCGTGGTCCTTGAGCGTGTGTTCCCACTTGAATGGCGCTTCTCCCGTGTTCAGTGCTTTCGGATTCGTCAGGCAGAGAACGGCAGTAGTCGTTTGAGTGTTATCTTCGAGTCTCCTCAATATCCGCCCGTTGTGGCTTCTAGACAGGGATTGGGCAGCAAACTCGTTTCCGCCCGTTGTTGTGCAGGTGACAAACGCGCAGCTGGCCACAGGGTTCGTCTTGGGGTTATAGAGAGCAACAAAGGAGACGGCCCTGTCGGTATATACATCAGGGTTATTCAGCGCTGTGTATTTTGGAGGCAAACTGTTACTGAAGAGAGAAAAGCCGCCTTGCCAGTACTTCACTGCTGCTTCGCAATCACTCTCGCCGGCGTAGTATGCGGGCGTTCCCACCAATTTATCGATTTCAGAGCTCTCTTCCCCATCCTTCGCATAATGGAACAAAAAAGAAGAAAAAATCTGCATCTGTTGCTGTACGTGCCGTATCCACTCTTCAGGCTCGTGAATGCCTAGGAGTGCTAGAGCTTTCTATCGCACTGTGCCTGTGACGCGGCTTACTCCCACTATCTTTTTGCAGATTTGGTCCCATAAAGTTCCAGAGTTTATGTCTACCAGCGCAGAGTGTTCCGGTAGTATTTGTCCCGCTTCTGTTGCGTTGGCAAACGCAGGGAACCCCGCGGCTGCCCTGGCCTCGTTCATCTCGGTGAAGCAGTTAAGCGCTTCTGTGGAACACCAACACACACAAGCATAGCTTAAAAAATGAGGCATCACTCTGAATTAACAGGATTTTTGACTCAAAACAAAGAAAAGACGGGAGCAAAATGCTCACGTGCTTTTCCTTTTGTAGTGGCGCTTTCTGTCCCGTGTCCACAGAGCACAGACACGACGACGAGCGCAGGAAAAAGGAGGCGAAGCATCTCCGGCAAATATGCAAGAAAATAGTGCTCAAAAAAAGATCAAGGAAACAAGCTATGGACAGAATGAGTGAACGCTGTTTTTTTCTGGACGCAGGGGCGGGAAGGGACAGTCCTGGGCAGGGTGGGAGTGGCTGAACTTGTCGTTGATACCCTCTTCTTCCTCCTTCATCTGCATTTGCACTATACCTAAAGCTAAACAAAAAAGCACAAAATTTGTTAGTAACTGTGCTACACATGGATCCGAGCATTTCGTGATCAACACGTGGCTTAGAGGCTCTTTTGTTCTGGGTCACCACATCACCCCCAAAGATCTATGCTGCAAAGTACGTGAAGCTCTTCTTTTAAGAAAGCCTCCCTACAATTAGCCCACTTTGCTTATGTTCTCCAACAAACCGTTCCATCGAAAAGCAAGAAACATCTCATAGCAGGGAAGCTTCTGAGCAGTGCCTAACACACCACTGGTTCAAATTGATGCATAAACCGACGCTCACTAGAATTTTTTCGCACGCGCCTGCCATGGCTTAACAAGATGACAAAAAATAAAAATGTGGAAAAAGAAATTATCGATCGAGCTGTTCCCCCTTGAATGAGCGTGGCAACACCATGGCCCCACAATGCATTAGACAGCAGAAAGGTAATGCTCCTCTACAACACTTCATGCAAACTGACTATAGGGAGCTCCAGTTAAACACTTTCTTGACTAATAAAGGCATGAAGGGTTGCCATGAAACAATTCCTTCGCTTTGAAGCGACCTTGCGAAGTGACCTGGTGCGAAGAAGCTCTCAAGCTGGCAAAACAAGTGGCCATGGTATACACCGCCATTACATCACCAATATCGCTAGACACATCCAAGTATAGGCTAGGCATCGGCAGTGATGCTCAAGATACTTAGGACTACTGGGCATAAGTACGTCTGTACAATGTCGCAAATGCCACGTGGTAGCACATGAATTGCACCGCCAGCAATTGATCGCGACAATATCTTAAGAGCTAAAACAGAAGCTGTTCAGCATGCCTCAACAGAAACGATAAAAGACCAGGAGAAACCTCGTGGTCTCGCGTGCTGGGTCATTTTTCAATTCGACAAGCTGTGTCTGTCCAGTGCCAGCATCCTGCTCAGAGGCTGGCAGCTTAAAAAAGACCGTAGGCAGAAATCATCATTATGAGCACAAGTGCCAACGTTGGCCTGATATTTGAAGCCCCGTTGCCCTCATCAGTACCAACTATAGCTTGAACAATCTTCTGCCATTCCTCTTCCCTGCAAATCGAGCCACAGCACAAGATATTGATCATTTAGGTCATATGGGAGCAAGCGCTCAGTATGAAATGCACACTTCAGCTAAGTTGTGGATGGGCCTGGGGTCGCGTGCAGCCAAGTCCGTGGCCCTGGGGTGTTTTCCCACTTGAATGGCGCTTCTCCAGTTTTCAGTGCCTCCGGATTCGTCAAGCAGATAACGGCAGTAGTTTTTTGGGGCTCATTTTGAAGTCTTCTTAGTGACCGGTTATTCGGGCTTCTAGCGAGCGCTGGGGCAGCAAGTGTACTTGTCTTTGTGCAGGTGACGAAGGCGCAGCTCGCCAGAGGGCTCGCCTTGGGGTTATAGAGGGCAACAAACGAGACAGCCTTGTCGGTATAGACATCAGGGTCGTTCAACGCTGTGTAATTTGGCGGCAGTTTGTTATTGAAGAGAGAAAACCCGTCCTTCCAGTATTGCACTGCCGCTTCGCAGTCCTTTTCTCCAGCGTAATAGGCGGGTGTTCCCACCAATTTTTCGATTTCACCTGTATCACCTTCGTCCTTAGCAGAAAAGTGCAACACAAAGAAAATGGGGGATCAGTCGCTACAGTCACTATAGTCTTCGGTTTCACTACATGTGGCGAAAGCAGTGCCTTCGAGAGACAGCCTACCCCCATTATTTTCTCGCAGACTTGGTTCCATAAAGTTTCGGGGATTACTGCCTTTCCCGAACCAGCATGTTCCGGCAGCAGTTGTCCATCTTCGGTCGCCTCACCAAACGCAGGCAGTCCCGCGGCTGTTCTTGCCTCATTCATCTGAGGCAAGCAATTGAGCGATTCTGAGAAAATGTCCGACACACAGAAGAATTTCGTGAAGAAGCTCAGTCTCCCCTCGGAAATAGCAGGAACGGCGCCTCGAAAGAAGAAAAGACAGGAGTAAAATGGTTACCTGCTTTTCCGGTTGTGGCAGCGCTCTCTGCCTTGCGTCCGCGGAACCCAAGCACAACGACGAGTGGAATAAAAACGAGACGAAGCATCTTTCGTTATTAAAAGGTGCTCAACAAAAAGCGTCGGAAGGAAACACTTTCTGGAGGGGATCGGTGAACGGTGTTCCCCTGTCAGCGGACGGGTTCGAAGAGCACATTTGTGGTCCGGTTTGGCGCTCGTGTACTTGATGTTAACGTATTCCCTTTCTCCTTCATTTCTTTTTTCACAATCATTCGCACTCAATGAAAATAAGGCCCACAGTGTTCGAGGTTGTGCTACATCGGTTTGTAGCTTTCATGATCTTCACTGCGTGCCTTACAGACCCACTTGTTCTGAGGAAGCCAATGCCAAACTTACACTACCAACAACATACTTCTGCTGAAACAACTCCCCCTAGACCAGCCTGCTCTACATGTGTGCTTCTTTGGATTGATGTATCGCAAAGTAATACACACTGTATCATGGGTGCTCGTAAACAATGCGTCAGACGACAAATAGTTGAAGTTCAGGTGTACAAAAGTGTTCACTACAGCGTATCCACAAGTACATCCCCCGGCTTAACAAGGCAACAAATAATGAGGCGAGAGAAAAGGAGAGAGAAAAGGAAGTTTTACTTTCGGTTTTACCTCTTAAAATCTTAGCAACCCCGTCACGCCTCAGTTCTTCAGACAGCTAGGAAGGGTATTCCTCAAGAAGCCCACATTGAAAATGTTTGCAACACTTTCTATTTAAACGCTTCCCCCAAAAATAATACAGAAATGTGTCACGATACAAACTTGCCCATTTGAAGTCACCTTGTATGGGGAGGCTCAACCTGCCCAAATCCGCAGACATGGAATATACCGCCATTACATCGCTGATGCAGCCACAAACAGTTAGAGGTGAGCACAGCACTGACTGGTAAATCAACAATATTCAAGCCTAGTGAAGAATGCTGACTATACTGGCCTAGCCTGAATTGTGCGGTTGCGTGTGCTAACGTGCTAGAGATCATGAAATGCCCGATAGCAGGAGCGCTTGTCAACAGTGCATCACATATCAGCGGGTTAAATTGATGCATGCGCAAATGCCCACAAAAACTATTATTGTACTCACTCATTGTACTCATCCCCTCCTATAAATCGACTACAAAGATTAAGAATAATGTGGTGGGAAAAAAGCCCACCTTCAAATGCTTTTCCGTTAAGTGACGGCGTCGGCAACTCATCAACACTCAAGGCGTGAGGAAACCAACACAGGATATTTTCCCGCATGGGTGCATTCAAAATTTCTTCAATGCGTCCCAATTAGGTGCATACTTAACAATAAGGCTACAAAGGGATGCCATGACGAAGGTCTGCACCCCGAAAGTGATCTCGGGAAGTGACCTACTATGAGAAGACTCAATCTCGCCAAACAAATCGCCACGGCGAGACGACAGCAGTAGATCACCGATATCGCTAGACATAACTTAAAATAGGCACAGCTCTGGCAGTGATTCTGAAGATACATGGGAGTAGTAGGCATAAAAACGTCTGGATAATATCGAAAATGGAGCCTGGCAGCACATGGGGTGCTGTGTCAGCACCTGATCGTGGGACTCCGCTTCAGCGGCTAAAAGGAGTCCATATTTTGCACTCCTCAACACGAACAATAAAACACCAAAAGAAACCTTTTGGTCTCGTGTGCTGGGCCATTTATTCGGTGACACGGCTGACGGCAAGCCTGTCCAGTGCCAGAATCCTGCACAGAGACTGACAACTCATAAAAGAACGTAGTGGAAGAATATTATTATGGGCCCAAGCAACAACGACGGCCTAACCGGCGAAACCGCGTTGCCCTCCTCAGGACCACCTATAGCATGAACAATCTTCTGCCACTCCTCTTCCCTGCAAACCCAAGCACAGCACAATGCATTGATCATTTGGGTCCTTGGGGAACAATTTTACATACAAGAGACACCGCCGTGAAAAGTTGCCGATGCACTTTGGATCCTATGCAGCGAAGTCTGTGGTCTTGCGGTGTAGTCCCACTTGAATGGCACCGCATCAGCAGCCAGCACCTCCGGGTTTGTCAAACAGATAACAGCTGTGACAGATTCCCTCCAGATTGAAGTTTCCTTAATGTCTGGCCTTCGCGGCCTTTTGGCAGGGCTGAAGCAGCAAGCGCGGCTCCTTTTGTGCAGGTGACAGAGGCGCAGCTGGCCACGGGGCTCGCCTTAGGGTTATAGAGAGCGACGAAGGAGACAGCCTTGTCAGTATAGACGTCAGTCTTGTTCGGCTCTGTGTACGCTGGGGGCAGCTCGTTATGAAAGAGCGGAAACCCGTCCTTCCAGTATTGCACTGCCGCTTTGCAGTCTTTTTTGCCCGGATAATAGGCGAAGCTCCCCTCTAAGCTTTTGGCTTCATTGCTGTCGTCTGCTTCCTTCACATAATAGAGTGCAAAACAAGATAAACCTGGCGTCTCTTGTTGCATGCACCGTGACCTACAGGACGCTGATTGGCCAAACGAACTCGCGACAGCAGTGTGCTTAACAAGGGACTAACCGCTGTTATTATCTTGCAAATTTCCTTCCATAAAGTATCAGCATTTATGGCTTTTCCCGAAGAGGAGCTTTGCGGCAGCGTTTGCTCAGCAGTAGATGCCTCCTTAAACTCATCGAGTCCAGCGGCTGTCCTGGCCTCGTTCATGTCGGCCAGGCAGTTGAACCACTCTGAAAGGAAACTCGAATACACACAGGAACATTTTGAATAAGAAGAAACTACAACTCAGTAATATGAAGAGGTTTGCTTCTTAACGAGGAAAAGACAGGAGTAACATGCATACCTGCTTTTCCCGTTGTGCTTGCACCACCGGCTGCGTGCCCACAGAACACAGACACAACAGCGGGCGCAATAAAAACGAGATGGCGCATCGTTGACAACCAGAATAATATTACATAGAGGGCGGGTTAGAGGAATAACTTCTGGGAGAGTTGGAGGCCGCTGTTCCCTTGTGGACGATCGTGAGCACGTAGGGCACCTGAGGGATGGGTTCGGGCGGCTGTGCTCGCTGATTGTCTTCTTTTTCCCCTTCATGTCGCTCTGCAGGATTATTTAGTTTCAGTAACAATATGTCTTGTTTTGGTTCTTAATGTTTCGCCTGTGGTTGTGCCTTTCGTGACCCATGCCACGTGCCTCAAACGTGGGTCACCGCATCACTTTAAAGATCTGCACCACCAAGAGCACATCCAAAGCACAGACAATTTTTTCTGCTGAAACGTACAAGTAAACTTTTCTGCAGTCAATTGTGGAGCTGTTTTGAAGCACGTGAGAGCAAGAAATGCCGTATAGGACGAGTGCTTTTCAAAAGTGCGTCACACACCAATGGTGCTTCAGTTGATAGAGGCACAAATGTTCACTAAGATCTTTTCACAAACACACTAACAGTTTTCGCAAGAAAAAAAAATGGAGTGAGGGGAAACAAGTCATAATTCGAACTTTTCCGCTTTTCGTGATGGCGGAAAGCCATGGACGCTCAAAGTGTGGGAAGGCTGAGACAGGATATTTCTCGCCACGAGAACATTCAAAATGTCTTCAGTGAGTTTTAATTAAACGTGTACGCGACAATAAGGATACAAAGGCATGCCATGGCACACGTTTGCGCCTTTAAAGTGACATCATGCAGTCACCCAGTGTAAGGAGGCACACCCTTGCCGAAAACGCAGCCACGGCAAACACCACCAGTAAATCACCGACATCGTTGGACACACCTTGAGATAGGTACCGCCCTGGGAGTGGTCCTGAAGATATCTTAGAGTAGTACGCATAAGCACATCGGGAAACTATCGAAAATGACACCTGCACACGGCATGCATCGACAGCACCTGCTCGTGACACCTCTCTGGTACGGATACAAATGGAATGTTCTTCTGCACGTTTCAATGCACATGATAAAATGCCAAAAGAAATTTCTTGCTCCTGCGTGTTCTATTACTTATTCGGTGAGACGTCCAACGACAAGTCTGTCCAGTGCCCGCACCCTGCACAGATACTGGCAGCTTCAAAGAGACCATATCTTTCTTCCAGTAGCAGGGGGGTTCGGAAGCACACGTGTTTCTTCAGATGACTGTATGAACTGAGCAAGTCGCGCAGCTGTCCTCGCCTATTTCATACTGTCTAAGCAGTTAAGCATTTCACGGGAGAAACTCCAGCGCACACAAAAGATATCTGAAGTCTGAAATAGCAAAAGCGTTGCTTGGCTAACAGCGCTTCTGGATGGACAACGCTTCTACACAACATGCTCACCTGCTGTTCCCGTTGTGCCAGCACTCGCGGTCATGTGCCCATAAAACACAAGCACGAAGACAGAGGGAGTAACAACAAGGCGAAGCATTTTTTAAAAATAAAATAACAGGCAGAAAACAGACTAAGAAAAGATATTTGAGGAGAGTTAGTGAACTTTATATCCTGCTTAACAGAGCTAACGGCAGATTTCGACTTTTTGTTATCTTTCCGGGATGCAATACGGCCTCTGCTGTTCTGGGTTGCCGCATCACCCGCTGAAAATCTTCGCCATCCAGCACATGCTCGACACAAGACAAAGTTCTCTCAAGGTACTATTCGCCAACATTGACTGCACTGCACGTGTTCTCCCTTCAATCCGCATACCAGAGGATGAACAGCAAAGCAATGCATGCTGTCTTATACACAGGGCAGTCCAAATATACGCCTACACAAACGTTCAACACAAACTATCTACAATTATATCTAGTGTACGAACACGCCAAGATAGAATGGGGAAAGGTAGTCAAGCAAAAGGCTACTGAAGGAGCGAGCTTCCTATCTCCTTGAAGTACCTGTGTCTGCTCCAACGGGGTTTGAAGATGATTGGGATTGTTGCAACCAAGCATTCACTTTCGCCACTTTGTCAACACTCAGCCCACCCCAGATGCCGGCTATGCGGCTTGCTACCCTATGGGCGCATTCTCCTTCACAATAACCCAGCTCTTATTGGATTTGGCGATCTCGCTGTAGACAGCTGCCGGACGCCTAGTAATTGAAAAGCTCAATATATGCCTCGTTCGGTGATGCATTCCTCGTTCCGATCGAACCTGCTTAGACCAACCTAGCTCAACTTCAGCAATTGAAAGTAATCGTAGCATGCTGGATGAAGTTGAAGACGTAATAAGGATTAAATTGCGATTTTTCTACCTCCTATACAAATGAAATTCTGGCCACTTGTCTGAACCTTTTCTTCGGGCTATTGGCTAATTATTATCGAGTGAACTATCGACTAAGGTACACTGCTAGTAACGGGGTCAGGTTCGGCAACACACGTCTGATTGACACACGGAATGTCAGGGCAGCCTTAAAAAGCAGTTGGAGCCTCCGCTGCCCGGTTCGGGCACGGAAAAGCTATCGTTTTCTTCAGATAAATCACCACAGTTGCATTGTTAGCTTCAGTGGGGAAGGCGGCAGGAGAGCTTTCTTTCGCAATGGTTACAAACAGACCTCACTCATGCATCACTTTCAGTGCGTGAAACAAGCTTTTTGGAAATAGCCCGTGACTGCTTGGAGTTTAAGTATTCGTCCCCTCACATTTGCTTGCCTAATTCAGCTAAAGAAGCCTCAAAGCACTACAGGTTCTCCAGATGACGGCAGCACGGACAGCCATTCGGTTGTTGCTTCAAGCTGATCTGCATAAAATCCCCCCCACATAGAAAATAATGCTGGACATCAGAAGAAGTGCAACCCTTTGCTGCAACGGATCATAAAATGTCTTCCGTTTTCTTTCCTTCGAAATAGAAGGAGATAAGAAAACCATATTGACCTCATCTCGCCCTCGGAAGGTCCTCATCTGTCATCCAAGGTTCCATTAAGGCTCGTTCTGTCATGTCTATTACTACAGTCCTTAAAAGCCAACGAACTTCTAGAACAGAGCGAGAAGGCCGATGGACGTCGCAGAAACAAGAGCAACTGAAGGGCCCACTGTGGAAACTCCGCTCTTGTTGCCAGATATCGCCTCCACGATTTTCTTCCATTCGTCTTCTCTGCGAAAAAATCACGGGAGAGACATAGCCGACGACTATTTCAAACAATGACAACGCCAGAGTGCAACTCAAAACGGACGTTAAGGCAGCTCGGAAGGTTATACATAACTGGTGACTGTAACAAATTTGTACTTGAATGGGGCTGTGTTTTCTTCCAAGGCAGCGGGGTTCGTCAAGCAAATGACGGCTTCGACTGTGGTGGAGCCAGATGAGAGTCTGCGTCCACCAGGGACGCCAGGGACAGTCGCAGTAGGACACTGGAGAAGCACGCAGCTGACAACAGGGTTGGGTTTCGGGTTGTAC
>NW_013654637.1:0-16724 GCF_000499385.1 Eimeria necatrix
AAGCAAAAAATAGCCTTGGTCACTGTTAGAGTGGATGCATGAGGCGTGACATTACGCACGTCGGTAAACGCCTGCTGCACTCAAATATACAAATTCCGTTATTTCTGTTGCTGCCTCACAGCATAGGCACATACACATAATTCTTTCGGGGTAACCACTTTAGTGAATCTTGCATCGCCATGTGCGTTTATGAGCTCTTATCCCGGGACAAAGAAACGACGGTTCTTGTACATAGCTGCAGCTGGCAAGGCGAAGCACTTGTTCTGCTTGGCTCAGGCATGTACAGTATTCATTGTGGCGCCCAGCACGAAAGCCCTGGAGTAATGCAAGCCGAATGCAAAAATATCAGGGCAATAAATTTAATGGTTCCTTATTTAATGTGACGTTAGAAGGCATTCAAGGGGGAAAAAAGTAAGTAAATCACCAGCTGCGCAGTCTCCGTCTGAACGAGATGCAACAGGCACAAACAGCCGAAAAGTAGTCGTCTTAGGCGATTTTTGACATGTCGAAAGCTCGACTGAAGAGCCAAATGCCACAAGCAAGACCAAGCAGAAGCATCCGATATCCAGGCCGCAAAACAACTCCGGTTTCATTTCGTGTATTGGCGTCTCTCGATTTTCGCAACAAACCTCAGCCGTTCAGGCGGTTCATTGGAGACAAGTGACACAATAGCTGCATTTCTATCACTACTGCGTCTACCTCTGACAGACGTTTCTTCAACAGTTAGCTTTTATTCAGTGTGATCTGTTTCAAAAAAGCTCCAAGATGCGCGTAAAATACTGCCGTCAGCTGTGCTTAGGGTTTAGGGCTTTGAGTATAGGGCTTAGGGTTTAGGGGTTGGAGCTGTCCACCTACGAGCAGCTGCACAACAGGAAAGACAAGCAAGGTGAGTTATTCAGGCTGCCGAAAAAATATTAGCAAAGATTTCTCGTGACACCGAAGCATGCACTCAAGCGAACCCCCGTAGTTGACTCGCTGCGCCAAACGCACTAAAAAGGACGTAGGTACCTGGTAGATCCTGCTGCAAAGCGACAGAACAAAAACACCTGTCGGTCAAATATCGCGTCTGCAAGCGAACCAAACTTCACCGCAGAAGCATTGTTTCCTAGGCCCGCGACACGGATATGCCCGTTCGACACGCTTTACAAAGCTTGAAATATTTCCATCTTTTCGCAATCATGCGACGTACATCCTACATCAATATTTGCGCGGGTCAATATGTACAGTTGCGAGCAAAATTACTTGCAAAAACTGTACCTACTCCAACAGTAAGAGAATCTAGTTGCAGCGAACAAAAACCAAGAAGAAGGCATTGCATGATTCAGTTATTCAAGCCAGCGGTGAGCAATCGTGCTGACCAAGTGGCATTCCATGAGCGGCGTTAGCTGAAATGCAAATCTGCTATGCATTCAACGGTAAAGTTCACGAAGCTCACCAGCCTGCACACAACTCTATAGTAGGTAAGATGCCCCTGGCTCAGGCGACGCGAAATGAAGGATGGCTCTTGTCTTTGCACTTTGCATGAAACGTCTGCATACATTTCTTTCTCATCAGCTTTACAGTAATGCCGGCACCCACAAAGTGTCAGTTGGAGCGGCACCTCCAAAACTACAAATGCCTGCAGCGCATCGCAGACCGGTTTTATTACGTATGAACTGCAAACCCCGATATTTGCTTACACTGCATATTTACTGCATTTTTCACTGCTCACTTCATATGACACGCAACTTACTTACGTCAGTGTTGTTTCCAGCTCAGGCTCAAGGCAGCACGTAGCATGGCGTCATGTGGATACAATTAACTGCAATAGCACGCAGAATTGACAGACCCAGACTCAAACGCAGAAGGCCGTGCTTTCGGTAGTCCTGGAAAAAACGTGTGCAGCAAAAAAACGAAATTGGCGCCGCCCTTTCAAGTGATGTGATGTTCAGTTGCTGGCACTTGGTCAAAAGCAGAGCGTGCATCCGCAGATGTCAAACATGCCAGGACTTTAAAGGCTTGTGCGGTTCTGTGGGCTCACGTTAAGGTGCTAAAACTGTTGCCCCCCACAGTCTGGAGCAAAGCATTTGACGCACTTTCTATGAAGGGAAACGGACTCCTAAGCCTCAAACCACCTGTCAGAAGGCCTCGTTGAGCTGAGTTCGAACGCTTGACTAGCGTGCATTTGGGTAGGCACCTTGTATTAAAGCGACAGTGCGTGCAGATCAAAAAACCTCATCTTCGCGCATCAGCACAAGAGCAGCAAGAGCTTGCAACTCAGCAGCAAAGAGCTCGTCAATGCCTATTGCAGCGTGAATTAAATTGCCGGTGTCGAAGTCATTCTTGCTGCAGAAGAAGTGGAGCTGCAGTCGCTGAGAGTTGTTGCAAGCAATGCGAGAACTTGCAGGGGATAAGAGAACTCAGCAGCAAAGGCAGTCTTACGAAGCACTGCGCGCTCAAAAGTAATTTGACAGCTGCAAACTGATATCCCTGCAGTCTTATATGGCACAGCTTTCCAGACAGATATCGCGACATTCGCACCGCATTAATTCCTTCACGGCATACAGTGCAGGAAATAAACCTGGTCCAAAGTACATGCTTTAGACAGTATCTTGGCTTCTGTAAATCCATGGAATAGCTTTCGCGCCCAAATAGTGAGTCTCTTAAGTGTGTAGGAATTTGCAATATTTTGGATATGAAGCAACCGTAACGTCGGCCTTTGAGCTAAATGGCAGATACATCTAAGTGTCGGCATTATTCCTTTGGTACCTCTCGGTTGCGACATTTGGCGCAGAAGTAAGCCGACGAATTTAGATGATGTCGCAAGAAAAACTTGCACTGCACAAACGCCCTTCGAGACGATTCCATTTTTATTCTATGCTTTATCTTATTTGGAATCACAAGAAATACGAAAACACGAACCGCATCAAAAGTGTCGGACGCCGCGACATTGGGACGAAACAGTTGCAAGGTACACCCGCAGATTTGAAGACAGACACAGCTCTTCTTCACAGCGGCATTAAGGGCGTAGCACGCGTAGTGTCGTGTAGCTCATTTGCCCATAGCCAGCTGGCCCACACTTGTGCGTGCATTTTCACAACGTACTGCCCAGGTCGCATACTACCGCCACTGTTGCATTTCGCCAGGATCCACTGTTCTTCCTGAGATTCACACACAGTTTGTGCAGGAGTGGACCACATCCTTGCCTTTCTACTTACTGTGAGTATCCAGCAGTGAAAATGCCGATAAGAAAAAGTCTAAGCAAGTGACGTTACGACCCAGAATGCAAGTGGGGGATGAGCAGGCGTGAGTCCCGAGCAATTTGTCGTCCGCGCACGAACATTATTGATTGGATTAGACAGCGCTTGTCTGCATAGCAAAGCGCTCACTCCCAAACTTTGTATTCAGCCTTGCTTTCGTCTTGCTTGTTTTTCTTTTCACAAGTGCATCAACAGCGAAGACGTGGTGCTCTATTCGGCATACGAGTGAACAAGGAGATCTGCATTGCAAGGGTAAACGGCAGCCACTCGCACAAGATGGCAATGTCGAGTAATTTTGACTGTTATACCAAGGTGTCACCTCGCTGGTATTATCAGACCCACTAGCTGCGTGCGCAGCAATCCTGTGGCTTCACAATTTTGTTCTACCTAGGTATGAAACCTTACCTCTTTCCACAGAAACAACGTCTTCACACTCCTCGTCACTTTGAGCGTCGCGGAGCGTGATGATGTAGGCAGCTTCATGGAAATCTTGGCCACTGCCACCCTACAGCAAAAGACGTGAGGCCGTGCTACCTCTCGCCAAGAACTGTGTCAGCAGCACTGCGAATCATGTTTTGTCAGCAAAGAGCCAAAATTAATTCCAGCTCTGTTCTTTGGAAAACGTCCAAGAGGTTTCAACTACTATGGAAACACCAAGCACACAAATTTGTTTGGGGCTACACGAGTGCTCAACGAGAAGCACTAAAGCCGGACGATGGCGCACCACCATGGGATGGCGGTATTAGGTTTCGCACTGAACCAAGGAAAGCGTGCATATTAGGCAGCATTCGGTCACTTCTGAAACGCCTTTTGCTTGCTTAAAATTTGCAAATCTCCAATAATGGCTTTTCCTCCAACAACTTGTGGAATGTGCGTGTCTAGAAACATCTCTACTCTCAAGAGCGCAGCGTGTGCAACGAACCACCTGTATTTTAAAGTCGCTTTCCCGGTTTGTTCTCAAGAATAACTATGCAGCTGAGGCGTGCGATTGAACTAGATGGCCGCTTCCCAATTCTGCCAGCGACATTCTTCTTAATCTACCCTTAAACATGGGTTGAGCCGTATTTTATTTTCGAAATGGGAAACGTGCATTTTAATGACGCATGCAGCACGCACATTTTTGCATTGCCTATGGAGCTGCCGGGCCCTCGACGTACCTGGCACAAGCAAAAAATAGCCTTGGTCACTGTTAGAGTGGATGCATGAGGCGTGACATTACGCACGTCGGTAAACGTCTGCTGCACTCAAATATACAAATTCCGTTATTTATGTTGCTGTCTCACAGCATAAGCAAATAGAAATATTTCTTTCGGGGTAGCTCAGGAATTTAAAATAATATGCATAAGCAAGCAAATGTTGCAAAATGGTACCAGCTCCAGTGGAATTTTTCTAGACTTGAGTTTGCGGATTCAGCACCGTGGGGCGAAAACCTACAGCGTACTGAGAGCCACCACATCAACAACATGCGGAAAGCAGTTTGCATGCAGTTGGCTGCACGGGACACCCGCGAGCGTCGCCTTCACGAAACCTCCAGTAATTCGACTTCAAAATGCCAACGCGGACGGCATAGATGTGAAGGGAGTGGCGTACGGGCTGGTTGCCCAATAATGGTTCTCCAAGCTACTCTCAAGACTCCCCTTCTCCCCGGATATCCTGCTTCGTGAAGGAAGTACAATAATCACCAGACTGAGCTCGTCTCTGCTTCCATCTGATGTGTGTTTCGGGCGTTGAACACGCGTGCTAACGCGTCCTAAGACAGAGCGTTTATTGGCAATTCACCTGAAGCCAAAAACGCTTCTTCACAAAACGTGTATCAAACTGTGTTTACATTTGCGTCGGCTACCACAGCGTCTTGTGGCTCTACGGGTTGAGGACTAATTGCGCATTGACATACCCCACGCCTGACTCTACAAGCGTGCGTCGATATTTGCATAGCTGGCTCTGTCAGGCGTAAGAAAAAAAAACGCCCTCTGCACACACAACACTTTCTCATTGGCTCTTTTTGACTCGTTTTATTTTATTCAAGTACCACCTATTTGTCCTGTCAACAACGCAAATATCTGGACCTGAAACATGATAATCATCAGACGAATCCTTGCAATGCTCCTCACGCCGTTGAGGTAAAACCCAAATTAATTATTTCAACGCAAATTAATTATTTCGACCCCAGCAGACGGCTGCTCAAGTCTAATTATTAACAAGGGCCAATACAATACTGTGTGCCCCCTGCTGCGCACATCCTGTTATTCCGAAAATCCAGAAATCCTTTGATCTTGCCTTTGTCCCCCAACGTAGTACAGCGAATAAAGATTGACCGGTATAGATGGTGAAAGTACAGGCATTAAGTGTTTCACTAGCCGTCATCAATCATTTTAGCAATCTTTAGTGCATGGAGGCCTCCCCTCGCTAAGCAAACAGGTCTCGAAGTGGGGTAAACAGATAAGCATTCCAGCATTACTGGAGGACACAATATGTGTGCAGAAGAGAATTCGAAATGCTTTCAGCGAGCATCACCACTTAGCGTCATTTTCTCTCGGCTTCTTTTGCATCACACATTCAACACACTCCCTGTGGAATCAAGGCTGTTTTTTGGTTATTCGTGCAAGATCAACAAGAAAAGCACGTCAATTCTGCAGAGACCCCGCTACGCGATCGTGCATTGTCGTACGCTGCGCCAACATCGGAGCCGAGATGAAGCGTACATCATTGCACCGGTGAAGTGGCAAGCACCGAAGCTCATCCGCCGCATCGCCAATCAAGCCTGATTTCGGTACTGAACATCATGGAAATTTAGCACCCCCAAAAGCTATTAGAGCGAGGCATTTAGTGACTGCTTAGCCATCGAGCCGCAAACAGAGAGAGGCAAGTACTGAGCAAGCAGCTGCGTAAAGTCATACTCGAAAAAATGACAATATTACTATCGCAGTCAGTTCTTCAAATTTGATTCATTTGATATAAGTTGATATTTTTGAACTCAAATTTATTGAGATATGCTACCTGACCTGGCCTCTAAAAAATCATGAACGAGTTGTTATGGACAAACTTTCTTCGCCGTAGGGAATTGTACCTAGTGCTTCTTCCGCAGTCTCTTGAATGACTGTAACATACGCTTTGCACATATATTGACCTGTACCGCATATAGTATTTAACTCAACAGGACAGAAGTGTAAAGCTTCGTATATCCCCTCTCATAATTTCACTGCAACACGCCAGAAGCCCATCTCGGAATGTCTGAAACATTCGCCTTTTCGCGTTCAAAATTTCAAACGAGAAAACCAGGTTTCCACATGGAAAAAAGCCCGATGCTGAAGTACCAAGTGTCCGTACGGAAAAAAATCAACAGTAAACCAAGCATGAAAAATGGTTTTAGCACATCCAGTGTAATGCCAGTCTATGAGAAGCAGTGTTTCAGCGTCGCTGCGCTACGACAGTTATTTCATGCATGCGATGCCTTTCTCTGTTCATGGCATTCAAGCAGTTTAACACCTTTTTTGCCGAATAGGGCATCCACATACAGACTGTAAAATACGGTCTAAATTGATTCACTGACTGTAACTAGACAGGTTCAATATAAATGCATATAGCAAACGCATCTTAAGGCAGCGCATGGTTGTCTTTCAGTGCCTACAGATGTTCTCGTTTCCAGGATATCATGCTTCCCCTATGGAGGAAAGCCCAGCTTGATGCTTTCAGTGGTTAGCGACAATGGCTAAAGACTACCTTGGCAGATCAACAACCGTTCGGTCTTCTTTGGAACAGTCGAAAATATTGTTCGAAAGAGACGCTGTTTTTCTCACGAAGGTTGATCTCCTTTTCTCACGACAGAAGTCGCGAATGTCGGCTGCATAAGCAGCAGATAGCTTTTGAGTCAGCGCACTTCCTGCCGCCGTCAACACAGCAATGTAAAAAACAGCCCTCTGCCGTTTAACCTGGTTTTGAGTGCCAACTGCAGACCCGTTTTTTACCGAAGCTCGCTCTAGACACACTTCGTGCAGTAGCGCGTGTAAATAGTTTCGAAACACCTCAGCGTCCCTTCAAAAGTGACACAATGCCGAGATGGTGGTCTAAATGCGATATGGGTTCTGCGTCAGTTTCGACCAGCGCGCTTTGACTTATGCGCGTGAATTGTATTGATGGAAAACGCTTTATCTAGCTCCGTTTCAGAACGGCACGAACACTTCCACACCATATACATACGATCGGGCGCCCATTCCTGGGTCTAAGAATCAATTCTCGTCTGTTTACAGGCTGACGCTGGCAGGTACTTCACTTGCAGAAAAATTATGAAGCGCACAGTCTTAATCATATGCCAGCAGTAAAATAGCTTACAATCAGATGCCCATGCAGAGGTTAACCGAAAAAGTGGTTCCGCAAGGTGAACTTACCAGTGAAGTGCTACTCCTGAAGACTACAGACCAAACTTTTGACGACGAAAGTAGTGCGCACGTGAAAGCGGACTGCTTTCATCCAGTAGCAGCATAGACAAGTGGTCGAGACCGATTAAACAGCCTTGCAATGCGTAAAACGCTAATGAGCAAGAACTGCGTCAGTCGAAACTTTTCAGCAGCGGCCTATGCGTCGGTTTTATATGCGAAAGCGGAGGGTCCTCTAGGAATACAGAGAACGTAGAGCTAACACATGCTTGTCAGTCAGTTGCTCGCTCGTCTAAAAGTTTTACATGAAACTCCCCTAGCCAGCAAGATGCATGCCCAAAGAGCTCTAAAACGACTTTTGTGTTTCACATGAGCTTACGAACTGACACAAATTCAAGCCATGAAAGGTGCAGTGTTACTTTTTTTAAACGCTCCTGCTGATTTTATGCACATAAGTTTGGGCCTTCCTCGGTAGCTGAGTGTGCTATATGCTGAACTACTATACTGTCAAAGAGAAGTCCAGACCTACGGTGTGAAATGGCGCTGGAGCTCGTAGGTGCGTCACGGCAAGATGAGCTGAAGCTTTATGTAGTGATGCAGAACATTCTATTAAAAATTACATAAAGTACAGAACTGGCCAACGTTTCTTCGAAAACCTTAAAGAAAGCGTCGGCATACAACTGCTGTAAGGCGTATGTTTGGGCTGCGCTATTCGCTTCTTTTGCGTTACACCTGTGATGAGGGAAACTCGAAATGCCACGTTTCCCGTACAGCCGAACACATGAATTCGCATGAGATCTTTGGACGCACAACCTACGCTCATACGCGCCAAGCGTGGCCAACTACTTTCTTTTTGTCAGGAAGGTGATGTGTTGTCACCAAACGGAAAAATTCCGAAGTAATTCATAGTGACTGCGCCAAGAAGCTGGAATGCCCAATACAACTAAAAGAATCATATCAGTATCCGCCGCAGCACTTGTCACATTTATCTGTCGGGCTTATAAAACCTAGAAAAAGCAGTGAGGAGCAAGTTTTCTTTAATTTCACGGTAATATCGACAATCGATACCATTTTTGTGAGGTGACTGCCTCAGCCGCATCAGAACTGCACGCACTAGTCACGCCCGCTGAACACCCTGGGAAACGCACTTCCTGTTAGGCAGAAAGCAGTACTATGCGCCCTAAGCTTTGCATCTGTGTATCCTTATACTTGCGAATACCAATAACATGAGCGTTATATACGTAGGCGTTTTACTTGTTCTCAGCGAAGCGTACCAGAAGAAGGATGTGCTTTCCGATCTTTGATCTTCGGAACGTGTTTTCTATGCTTGAGGTTTCCTAAATCACTTGGATATGGCACAAAACAACGGCAATGTGTGATCCTCTAACAGCTGAATGTGCATGGAATGGTTGCAAGGGTTTTAGCTGCGCGTGTGAGCTTAGGTTTCTGTGGCACTGTCCTGACATTAATATTTCGTGCGCTTTTTGGCTAAGAAAGCGCACAAGCTACACGCAAGAATAGATTTCTGTACAGCCTGTCATTTGCATGGAAGCAATTCTCTGATGAACTTCAATAAAAATTGTCTGGGCAAGATTTCTGTGCGCGCATGTTTGTACTTTCCGACAGAGCCTGAAAATTAGTTTCTGGTACTGCTTTCACCATTATTTATCAATCCTTCGCTCGCTTTGCGCCATGAACCGGACGAGTTAACCAAATCCATGGTCAAAGCAACAGCAATCCGCTTTACGATGCGCGATGTCAGCGACAAATACTCGTCAAACCTTGCTTTGAAGAATTTGCACGGTCGGACCTTCTGACGGCTGCACGCCGCCTCCAAAATAGTTAGCATGCGCTGGTACATAAAACCGCATTTATGCAGCAGTGAAAAATGCGCTGCCAAACATTTGCAGTTATTAAACCCACGGCCTGCTACCTCTCAAACTACAGCTGCACCTTCACTTGTGAGAACACACGATATCTGAGGGCGTTGTGGAGATACAGAAACTCTGAACATGGGAATTTCCTGTCTACGCTTCGCAAGTTGGAAATCAAAAGGCTTTCTACGGGGCAAGTAGGAAGGCAAAGTCTCCTGACTTCGTCTTTCTTCTACTCCGCGCATTTTAGCTGTCGTCAGAATGCACAGAAAGATGCGCGCAAGAGTGGGCTGACGCAATCTCGCAGTTTCACGACACAAAAACGCTTCACAGGCGGTTTTCTTAATCAGATCGTTTCTCACCTGGTTTCGTAGCTTGTTGTTGATGAGCAAGCGCTTGCAAGGTAATTAAGCGGATTCGAATGGGACGTCCGTCCACGATGCCTTACTTATCTCTAGGACATGCTCCCAGAAGCTCTCACGGAAAGGGGAAACTGACATGTGATGGCAAATGGCTGTTTCGTTGCTCACGAAATGTGTAGCTCACTTGCTGCAATTTATCACGAGCTCTAAGTCTTCTCCCAAGAAGATGATGGTGAAATGAACGCGTTCTACACAAAAGCCTCTGAGGTTTATTCCTACCACGAAAGCGCTATTCGAGAGAGTCCTAAATGTCCCTATTCCATAATTATTTTGCAATGAATGACTATCAAACCCTGACAGCGGCATACAGCTTGGCACGTTAAACATGAAACGGACCGCACAATCGCCTTAACTCAAACAAAGACCATGTAGCATGTTCGGCTCCTTCACAAAGCAGCACACGTTCTCCGCGGTGACGTGTTCTATATTTGTTCGTAACGTTTTGGCCAGCAATATCTTCTAGACGCTGCAAACGTGCACACCGGAGGCAAAACAAGGGCGCGTAGCACCTGGCGTGCACTTCACCAGGTAAAGGCAATGACACCCAAGAGAACAACGCTGGTGAAGCGCCCACCATATGCACTGACACTGCAAAATATGAAACGATTTACCGCGGTTAATCGTCGTATTCGCTCATGACGCGTGCACGGAAAATTACGCGGAGCGAGCAAAGTAGCAGTACCCTCTTCTATGTACACCTTCCGTGTGAGTCGGTCCTCGAGATCCTCCTGTAGTATGCTTCAGTCATCAAAGCATAACGGACTTTCTGCAAACACGTTAAGCTTTTCCAGGAATCGATTACATTCTCTCATTTGTGAAAACATATCAGAGGCGCGTTGTATGTAGAAAAGTCCTGGCATATTGCACAATATTGGATTGCAGCCCAGTTGATACGACCGTGAAAATTTAACGTTTCACTAGCCATCTTTGTAATGGACAAAGTTGAGAGTGCAAGAGAAAAGGAACCCTAATGATTATCAAAAGGCACAGTGCGTTCGCATACGCATCGAGAAGAGCACAAAAGCTTAGAACTCAGCAGCTGGTAAGCTAGAAGCCAACCCTTGATTCTTTGCAGAGGCAAGCGCCCACTTCAATCATGGCGTCATCACCCAGTGGTAAATGCACCACCTACATAACAATTCTGTCCAACGATACCCGCAAGACCATTAGACCCAGTCAATAGCCCCACATTTGTCCACGCAAGTACAGTTGTGGAGATGTTCTGCGCAGTTTGCGAAACACACTAGCTGCCAGTTCACGCTTCATCGCCTGCTCATGTCGCGTATCCTCTTACAGGTTACAAAAGAACACACGCCCAATCATATTTAGAATTCAAAAACCAACAGTTTTTTCTTAGATACTGATAATTCGCAGCCTTTTCTTGCCCGCAAAACGTGGTTTGGTTTCATGTCAGCATCAAATGAGACAAAGAAGCTGCACCTTTCCACTGAACATCCTTGAAGATGCAGTTCCTACTACACAAAATAACCTAGGCATATCCCTATTAAAAGGCATCCACTTGTCGCAAGGATAGGTACGGCCGAGCCCATGAAAATCTCATTATACTTTTTCAGACACTGTAGCTGGCTGCGTTTGTTTCTGCTGCAACGCAAAAAAGCGAAGCCCACTCTGATGACTCTGCTGCAGGCTGCTCCGCCTTTTGCGGGCCAGCTGTGTCGCACAGCCTGCAGGTTGTGAAGCCAGGTTGTATGCTCCCTACCCTCAATGAATCCTCAGGATAATATAGTGGAGATTTCATTCTTTGTGAAGAACAATGATTTGTACATGCATTAATGAAAGAGAACCCAAGATTCCACTAGAAAGACAAAAAGGCATTAGTAATCCCAGGAAGAGCCAAAAAGCCTGTTTTAGAGACTGAAAAGATCAGGAGATGGTCCGATTGCTCTTATCTCCTGTTACACGCACGACAACTACTTAGGTTCACTGAGCTGCCTGCGATTCTATCAAGACATTCAGGAAGCAGCACAAGCTTACAAGCTACGTAAGTGCAAAGCATAGACATCATGCTTCGGTTGCTGCACAGAAGATCGCATTTCGCATGATAGCGTACGAAGCGGCTACCCGTGGTACTGGTAAATGTCCCTGTTCGACTTCGCGACAATGTTCTGGGCGCCAATAGGACAAAAATGTAGAGATTGCTACAACGCGACCATGTAACCGTTGCCCTGGCTCTTTACAGTCAAATGTTTTCCCTGTTGTGTTTGCTGCATAAAGACGCCATCCACGAGAACCGGACTACATGGAGAATCTAGTCTAGTGCCCAGTACAGCAATGCGCTCTTTTTACTCTAGCACAACAAAACAATAACGCTTCAATCTGCTGAAGTGAAAGAATTTCCAAGTCAGGGCTTACTTCGGGCGTGACGAAACCAAATGATGCAGTTTTCATCGAGTTGGGAGGGTACGATAGCGCATCAACATATACGCATTTTGCTAGAACCAGATGGGGAACAATTTAGACGCACAAGCTGAAAATTCGTTTATCCATTTCCATGCGAGGCAGCTGCTTCCAAAGATAGCTGAGCATAAGTGTGACTGTTGTTTTGGTGCAAAACTGCTGCAACACACTGCGAGTTGCACGCCAATACACAAAAAATGACCCAAGTTCCTTTGTGCACGCGCTTAAGTGCGGGACTCAACAAGCGTGGCGTTTGCGAGTGTACGTACAGATTCGTCTGCCGCAACGGAAGCCAATCGGCTCACTAAATAGGTTAAAACTGAATGAAAAATAATTATTATCTCTACCTAGATGATACGCTCAGTACGCACACTGAGCGTATCACGTTTATTTTTTTTACATCATTCTGCGCAATTAGCTGGGGAATCCCCCGGTCGAAAACGCTAGCAGGATATTCAGTTCTTATATGTGATGCGCATAGCTTCTGTACAAGATACTAGGTATGTGCCTCACGGGCTGCATGCCTTGTTAGCCCTCTTAAGCAGATTCATAATGAGCTCGCATCTATGCAAAGCGTCAATGTGCGGGAAAAAGCAGAGTTTAGGGTACTGGGACATTAGCACAGTGAGGCGGAAACCCTTCAAGGTGCTGCTCTATGTGTCTGCATTCTCTAATTTCATCCATGGAAGCACAGTCAATAGCACTAGGGTGGCGGCAAAGTGGATGAGTATGCATCCCCGCCGATATACTGGGAGAACATCACATTTTTGTCGAAAGCTGCATCAGTGAATCTTGGCGCCATGCAGAGTGAATAGCAAAACTAAGAGACGTGAAGCAGCTAAATAGTGCAACGTATACGATTACTGGTGCTTTGCATGTGACAGCAAGGGCAGTTGCAAATATGAGCATGGCCTAAATCGCAAGTAACCGGCCTTCACATTCTTAGTAGGTGTCTGCATTTCGTATACGTATCGGGTTTCCATACAGAATGATTTAACTGAAGGCGCATGACATACGCCCTGACGCAAGTGTTCGTTATTGCAGCGGTAAACCATTTTTCTAGCTTAACAAGCTATTGGGCAACCACTGGCATATTTACTGAATTAAAGTCCTCAAATGCTCTCAAGCGTATGCTAGCAGCGCTAGACTTCTTGAGGAGTACAACACTAGCGAAAAGCAACAGCAACAGTTTCTGGGGTCTCCTGTAGCCCTCAAACAGTCGAAACACTAAACCCAAACTCTTTGCACAGTGTGATAAATGTCAGTAAGCATCGCACAACTTGCAAAAGTTTGACGAGAGCATTTGCGTCGAAATACAATTGAATACTGAAGTGTTCTATCTAGGAGGCTCACAATCTGGCAAAGAACTCCTCATTTTCTTGCATCATTAGCTTCATTGCGGATGGGCCGGAGCTAAAATATTGTAACAAACTGGATAGTGCACAGCACGCTAGAGCGTTTCTTGTGTCCAAGATTCACATGACAGTTGCGCTGTGACTGCTCCTGGTGTGCATTCGCAGAGGCGACAAAAACTGCTGCTTTCACAAAACTTCATGTGCTCACTCCCACATTTTAGACGGCGACCTACCCCTAATGCGCTCTTGCGAATTTGCAACCCAACCAGCATCATCCGGTGGTACACCGGTATTTGATATAGTAAACATTAGATAGAAGCTCAGTTTTACAGTCGTCCCATAAAATCAGGAATTTAACCATGCAGAGGTAGCGCACCCCCTGCACGCAAATGTTATATCCTAGACAAGTTGCTTCAATCTTATAATCTGCTTGGCAGTGCAGTCAGGCAATCCTTGCAAAGTCTGGGCAGTCCATCCCTAAGAAGGTCAGTCACCAGTGCCATTGTCGGCTGCCTGTCACACAAGTCACGTAATGAGCAAAGGACTCCACAGCTGCAACTTACTTCCTTAGCATTTTACAGTGGCCCAGTAAACGCGTTGATGATGACTCACAGGAAATTTTTCACTTTGTTCCGAAGCGCCGCCGATGCAATTTAACGATGTTTTCCGCTTACTTGTATGCTTGGGTCACACTTTTTTTTGGACGACACGCGTAAGTGCCTATTAAGAACAAAATGCGTTTCATGCCGCCCGCTCGCTCCAATTGTGTGACGCTGCCGTATTTATTGACATGGTACTTTGCAGCGGCCAGTGTTCTAATGCTAGTCTACGTTGTAGTAGGGTGAGCCAGTGGTTGCACCTTTTGCTCACGCTGCAACTTCCAGTATCATTGGACAAGCTGTAACTTGCTCGTGAGTCAGGAAATGTTCTGCTTTCCATGGGAGGCAGGTGTCACAGGCTCAGCAGACGCAAAAGCGTTGACGCTCTTTGACGAAACGCAATAGCTTTTTAAAGTAAAGGCAACCGTGTTGACTGACTCTGCAAGGCAAGCAAAGAATTTACGTAAGCAATTCCTCTGAGTGACATGCTTTCTTGAATATTTGAAGATGCAGAACAGATAAGACCATCTCAACCCAGCAAATCGTAGTACGATTAGTGCCAGGTTTCGAAGAAATGTTGCTCTAGCTTCAGAAGTGTCCTTGCATAAGCTGACATAAGTAGCATTCGTCTTGATGTACAGGCAATACACACTAACAGTTTATCATAAAGGTGTTGCAGCGGTTTCACCAAAAATCTTCTTGCAAGATCGGAAGATGATCACGCTTTTTCTCAGCAGAAGAAGCCGTGCGGCGAGGCATTGCAACGTTTCGATTCGTCCATAGTGATTCTTTCTGTATTACAATTAGCACATTCGCATTAAAGGCTCAATAGAACGTGCAGCGTCCCGTTGCAACCTTGGACACTACGCACGCGTAATGTGCAGCCACCACACATTGTGAATGAAGTCGCTCAGATAGCTCTGTCGCCTACGATTGTCATTATCACAACAAAGCAGGCCTCTACTGCTAGCGCCTCTACTACATGAATCGCGCGTTTGCAATTACGCGTTCACCCGCGACAATGTTTGGTAAAAGTGAGCCAACATGCGGCGGACTTACATCCTGCAAAACGCTACGCGCTCTATAACACTGAACTTCGTATTGCATTTCGGTACATTCAACTTACTTTACAGAATAAAGCAGCAATATCACAGAGGTAATGTCGCCATCAAACGTGGCTGCATGCTCTAAAGCATTAGCCCTAGATCTTGATTAAACGCAGGGCTTTAAGAACTTCAGGCCTAGAATAAAGCCACTATTTCGTTCATCCAACGTCTTCGATGGCACGCTGACAAGCGGAAATAGAGTAGGCACGAAGCAGATGCGCAGGAGTTTCGAGTCCAAAGATCTTCTTTGAAATTCCTACCTTGCCGCTTGCTTTGTCATTCTCTATGTACAATGTTTCACACACTGCGCAGATGTAAACTTGACCTTCACCTGACGATGAAGGCGTCGCGCAGTAGTTAAATATCATGCAACGCACGTACTAGAAGCGCAGGTATCCATGTCATCTGGTGCAGTATGAAACAGTGATCAGCTGCAGCAAACAAACAAATCTGGAAAGCTAAGCACGCCTACAAAAGGGGTTTTAATCCTCTTTCACTGAGTTTCAAAGCACGGAAACTGAGGTATTTGTGCTACCACCTTTAAAACTACGTGATAAGATGCTTACGTTTTCGCCAGGAATTTGCCTTAGTTACAAAACCAGTTTCATCCTAACAACAAATTGTCACAGAGATAACGCTTTGCTACATACCCAGCGTAAAACAAAAAGTCGATCAAAGGACTGGATCTGCGAGCAAGAAACGGGACTCGAGTCCAACAGACGCTATTCCACCGTTAAACCAGTAGACCGAGAAATCCAAAACTTGGCATACCGTGCAGCGAATCTTTGGACACGGTCTTGCTGACATCTCTAAATCACTACACGTTCAACATCAGGCGTGCCCACAACGAGCTTCACTGTCTGAGGTACGTTTCTGTACGTGTTTCAAAAAACCGAGTATCGCACGAGCTGTCATCCACAAACACTTCGCACGGATTTGTTTTCGTTTTTCCAAAGATTCTTCTTAAATGTAACGGAGAATAGACGCCTGAGTGCAGACGCCCAATATCGTTAGTTGCGAACGTTTGGAAAGCAGAACCCAGAACTCATCTTGAGTAGGTTCGATTGGCCTCAACTACGGAGCCCTTGTCCTCGAGTAGAGCCCTATTCCACGCAAGTTAGTGGCACAAGCAAGTTGTTGGCCCGTGGACTACAAGCACCACGACGGCACTACAGGCTGGCATTTGCGAGCCACAAAATTTTTAAATCGCGCATTTCCACTCTCAGTTTAGTAGACAAATGATCTGATGCGAAGCGAAAGGCGCACACGCTGGCAAAGCAGACTTTTTACTATTGTGCTGGTGATTGCAGGGACCCTTCGGGTTGACATGCTCAAACA
>NW_013654638.1:0-17169 GCF_000499385.1 Eimeria necatrix
CCGCTCGCGAGCGCCGCTGTGCCGGTGGCCTCCACAGCGGCGCTCGCGAGCGCCGCTGTGGAAGCCACCGGGGCTGCCCCCGGCTTGTCGGCCCCCCCGCAGTGCTGCATGCGTTTCAAGTGCGCCTTTCGCAGCAGTTTCGGGGCTGCCAACTCCTCCGTCAAGTGACGCGTCGTGCAGTTCCGCGGCAATATGTCGTCCTGCAGCAGCAGCAGCAGCAGCAGCAGCAGCAGCAGCAGCAGCGGCGGCGTTTCAGCGTGCGAGCTTGGAAGCAAAAGGGACGGGGAGTGTTTGCTGCGCCTCGCTGGGCTCTGGCGAAACTAAGCGGCTCGAGCAGCAAAGGAGAAGTGCACTGTTTGCTGCTGGCGGGCGCTGCTGCTGCTGCTGCTGCTGCTGCTGCTGCGGCTGCTGCTGCGGCTTTCGCAGCTGCAAGCGCCGAACAAAAGCTGCGCAGCAGCAAACGCGAACAGCCAGCAGCAGCAGCAGCAGCAGCAGCAGCAGCAGGCCTGGAAAGGGAGGCTGGAGACTCACGATGGCGCGAAGTCGAAGCAAGTCGTGGTGGAGGCCCTCGAAGACAGCCAGCCGGCCAGCCACTTCGGACTTGGGCTGCAGCAGCAGCAACTCCTCCACTGTCTCGTAGGCGAGGCAAACAGCTTCGCACTGCAGCATGGCTTGCGTGAGGCTGCGGCTGCGGGCGAAGTGGAAGCAGCAGAAGACCACTTGGCCCGCGCGCAGCAGCAGGTACTCCTCCCGCTGCGGCTCCTTCACCTGGACGCAGCAGCCGCAGCTCAAAGTCCCTTATTTAGATAAAATAGCCTTTTTAGCTTCGAAAATTCGAAAAAAATCCAACAAAAACCCTCAAAATGAAGAAGATCGCCCCCCGCGCGCCGCCGGCGGCGTGCGCGCGCGCTGCGCAGGTGTACGTACACCCCGCGGCTCGCGGCCGCGGCGGCGGAAAGCGGCGGAAAGCGGCTCGTTTTGAAGGAAAATGAAAATAAAATAAATAAAATAGTTTATAAAATAGTTTATTTTTGAAAATAATTCACCTTTACCACGAAATCCGCGCGCGCAAAGACCTCAGCAGCGCCCTCCACCAACTCCGCCCCCGCCGCGCTGTACGCCGCGTCCGGCGCCCCCGCCAACTCGCCGGCCCCTTTTTGAATTATCACTTTATGTTTATTTCGGACAAGTTCGGCAGCCCCTGCGGGCAGGAGGCCCACTCTGCCTTCCTGGGGCTTGATTTCTTTGGGGCAGCCGACGATCATTTTGCTGCAGTTTGCTGCAGTTTGCTGCTGTTTGCTGCAGTCTTGCTGCACTAGTAGTGGCCGCTGGGGCCTCGGGACGCAGGGCTTTGGTTTGATGAAGTTTGGAGAATTTCAAAAAGTGAAAAACGAACTTCAAATCTTTCTGAGACGCTGCAGCCCCCGGCCGCGCAGTGTGCTGACACTCGGAAGCCGCTGGCCGAGGTCACCGCTGCAGGGCCTCGCAGGGGCTCTCTCGGCAACTTTTTGCTTCTTTGAGTGGTGAAAAGCGCAGTTTAATTAATTAATTTGGTTAATTTGATTAATTTAATTAAATTAATCCATTAAATTCATTAATTCAACTAATTTGAGGAAAAGAAAGGCAAAAGAAAGCAGCTTCCCACTGCCGCGGGCTCCCGAGGAGGGCCGCGGCGGCGAACCAAACCCGAATTCGAGTTTGCTTCAGCTGCTGACTTCAAATGAAGAAAAATTCTTTTTAATTATTTAAAAATGTTTTCAATTTTGTTTTTCTTTTCTGCTTTTACTGCAGACGCAGCCGCGCCGAAGGCCGAGACAGCTGCGCGCGAGTCCGTCGATTGCCAAGCTCTGCAGTGTCTGCGAGCTAGCTTTCTCTGAACTTCGGCAAAACTAAACTAATTTTCCATTCTAATTTCGAATTTAAGTATATTTTGACAATATTTCTGAATATTTGAATGTTTAATATAAGCTTTTTCGTTCAGTTTGGCTGTGTTGGCTTCGTTTTGCATCTCTCGAGATCAGCAGGTTCGGGTGTATCTACTGCTCGGCCTCGGAGAGAAAGCAGTTCTTTTTTCAAGAGGAATTGCAAATATAACTCTGTAGATAAATAAATATTAAAAAATGCATAATTTAACTTTTCGAAATTCTCGAAAATTTCAACAAAGTGCGCAGATTCAAGTTTCTGAAATTCTTGCACACCGTTGGTGTTCCATTTGCTGTTCGAGGCCTCATCCAACAAGTTTATGCTTTTTGAGCTTCCTAGAATAAAAATTAATGATTTTTAAAATTAATTATTTATTTATTTTGCATTTTTCTCCAATTTCTCTCTCTTTTCAAAAAATTATTTCTTGTAGTTCGCCTCTGTTGACTATTTGGACTTTTTACTGCTGCAAAAGCAGCTCAGCAACTGAAACAGAAGCCAAATGCCACTTCAACATGAATTTATCCTTTCACATTTTGTTGAACTTCAAATTGAAAAGACTTTCTTGTTGAACTTCAAAATGAAAAAGATCTGCATTGAGTGGCTTCAACTTAATTTTCCAGTGTACAAACACCACAGAGTCATAGCTGGAAACATGAAGGCTTCAAAAGTCTTTATTATTTAAATTAAATTCGAAACATGAAAGTTTTGAATTCAAAATCAAATTCAAAACTCCAAATGCTGCATTCTTTCTTTAAAGCAGTTCTAATTCAACACACGTGCTCGCTGAAGACTTCTAAAAGCTTTTTCGGCGAAGACAAAAAGGCTTTCAGAAAATCCATTTTTTCAAATAATGCACAAGAGGCTGGCCCTTTCATATTAAAGGACTTCTTTGTTTTTTTTTGATAAAAGGCTCTTTTTGTTTTCCTTCAAACAAAATGATCTTTTAAAAAAAGGGCTTTTTTGTTGTCCTTTTATACAAAAAGCTTTTCTTGTTGTCCTTTTAAAACAAAAGAATCCTTTAAATAAAAGGCTTTTTTGTTGTTCTCTTTGGCAAAAGGGTCTTTTAAATAAAAGGCTTCTTTGTTGTCCTTTTAAAACAAAAGGATCTTTTAAATAGGAGTCTTCTTTGTTGTTTTTTAGACAAAAGAATCTCTTTAAAAAAAGGACTTTTCTTGTGTTTTTAGACAAACATTTATAATATAAAAATTGACATTTTTGGTTCTTAGACAAAAACTTTTTTCTTCTTTTGGCCTCGTTACTGCTTCTCGCAATAACTGACTAAATGGCATTTGTTTTATTGCTTTATTTAATTTATTTAAAAATATAAAAAGAGTTACTTATTATTTGTCCGCTGCTGCTGCTGCTGCTGCTGCTGCTGCTGCTGCTGCTGCTGCATTATTCTGTTTTGCTTCGCAAGGGATTACAGCTGGAGCTGCGGTGTACGTACACAACAGAAAAGCAATTCATTATTTCTCTTGAGAAGTTCTTATTGGTTGTCTTGCTGCTGCTGCTGCTGCAGCTGCTGCAGCATATTGCTGCTGCTGCAGCAGCACTTTGCTGCTGCAGTTGCTGCAGCATTTTGCTGCTGCTGCAGCAGCAGCTAGTTGGCATTTTTGGTTTTCGTTCTTTGCCAAGAATTGCATTTATCTGCGAGGCCAGCTGCTATTCTATTCATTCTTTTTTCCTTTTTCGCCATTTAATATCTATTTCATTTATTTATTTATTTATTTATTTATTTATTCATATTTATTTATTTATTTATTTATTTATTTAATTGCCTCTGTAGTTCTCCGGCCCAAGATGAAGCGCCACAGCCTCAGACAGCACCGGCAGCGAAGCGGCTCTGCGTGCAGAAAAGATAAAAATGACAAAACTGAAAAATAAAAAACATTTATTTATTTATTTATTTATTATTTATTTACTTATTATTATTTATTTATTATTTATTATTTATTTATTTATTTATTTAAGTTTTATTTATTTTATAAAAGACGGAACAAACGACAAATGTAACGCCGCCTCTTGAGGCAGGTCTTGGGC
This sequence comes from Eimeria necatrix, assembly GCF_000499385.1. Classification (NCBI taxonomy): domain Eukaryota; phylum Apicomplexa; class Conoidasida; order Eucoccidiorida; family Eimeriidae; genus Eimeria; species Eimeria necatrix. The sequence continues at coordinate 3,964 of NW_013654638.1, forward strand.
AAAAAACTCAAAAAAAATTCAAGAAGATGAAACACAAAGAACCATTTGATGAAGATGAAATCCGAATTTAAAATTAAAATTAAAATTAAATAAAAGAAAAGAAAAGAACGGGAAAAAAAGAAGAAAAAGAAAAGAAAGAAAAGAAAGAAAAGAAAAGAAAAAAGGAGAAAAAAGAAAAGAAAGAAAAGCAATAGTTGCTTCACTGGGGTGTACAGACACCTGAGGACAGGAATCCACTGGACTGGAAGTGGAAGGAAAAAGTGAATTTCATTTTTTAAAAAGAAAAGAAATTGGACTTTGGCAAATAAACGGACTTTCCGGAAAGTGCAGCAGCAAAGGCCTGGGCCAGCAGCGACAAAAGGAAAAAAGAAGAAGAAAGAGAAAGAGAAGAAAATAAACTTTCGTTTCGATTTAAAAAAAAAGAAATAACTTTGTGTTGAATGTTGGACAAAGTGAAGCAGCAAAGAGACAACAGCGAAGCCTGCGGGAACAAACAAAGCCGCTTCACTTTGCTGCTGCTGCGCGTTCAGTCGCAGCACTGCAGCAGCAGCAGCAGCAGCAGCGCAGCAGCAGCAGCAGCACAGCAGCAGCAGCAGCAGAAAGAGCCGGCAAGTGGCGTACAGCAGCGGCGTTAGAACCAAGAGCAGAGGAAGCAACTGCAGCAACAGCAGCAACAACACTAGCAGCAGCAGCAGCAGCAGCAGCAGCAGCAGCAGCAGCAGCAGCAGCAGCAGCAGCAGGAGGTCGTGCAGCAGCAGCAGCAGCAGCAGCAGCAGCAGCAGCAGCAGCAGCAGCAGCAGCAGCAGCAGCAGCAGCAGCAGCAGTAGAATTGGCCGCAGCAGCGCACAGCGGCACAGCAGCAGCAATGATTGCAGCAGCTACAGCAGCAGCTGCCACAGCAGCAGCTACCACAGCAGCAGCTGCTGCAGCCGCAGCCGTCCCACAAGCAGCACGACCGCCTCAGCCGTCCGCACCAGCAGCAGCAGCAGCAGCAGCAGCAGCAGCCGCAGCAGCAGCAGCAGCAGTCTCACAGTCATGAGGTGGTGTTTAACAAATGGATTAGTTTTAATGATCTTTTTTTTCAAAATAAAAAAAGAAGAAAAGAAAGAAAACAAATTTACAAATCCTCCAAAACGCCCAAACAGCAAACCCAAAGAAGGGTGGGGGGGGAAAGCCTGAAAATAAATAAATAAATAAATAAATAAATAAATAAATAAATAAATAAATAAATAATAAATAATAAATAAATAAATAAATAATAAATGTTTTGTCAAAAAATAAATTAATTAGATAAAACAATTCACAAATGTGGAGGGAACTGCATAAATAAGTGCCACAACAAATGCATGCATGCATGCCTTTTATTTCGCAGAAGCAGATACAAAGACAGCAGCAGCAGCAGCAGCAGCAGCAGCAGCAGCAGCAGCAGAACTGGTATAGTTCCAGCAGCAGAAGCGGCGCGAGCCACAACGGCAGCAAGAGCAGCAGCAGCGCGACGAGACTAGAAGCAGCAACGGGATGGACAGCAGCAGCAGCAGCAGCAGCAGCAGTAACAGCAGCAGCAGCACTAGCAGCAGCAGCAGCACAAACAGCAGCAGCAGCAGCAGCAACGCTTACCTGCATGGTGTCGGCGAGTGGCATTAAATAACAAGCAGCAGCAGCAGCTCGACAAACTTTGGAAACTTTTTCTTTTTCTTTTTCTTTTTTTATTTCTTCAAAATCATCTTCAGCAAAGTTGAGATAATCATTTGAGTTCAAGGGGGGCCCCTGGGGGCCCCCCCAGGCCCACAGCCGGCTGGGGGGCCCCTCTCTGGGGCCCTGCAGCGCCAAAACCTGATTCCAGGGGCCCCTCGCAGCCGCTGCTGCTGCTGCTGCTGCTGCTGCTGCTGCTGCTGCTGGGGGCCCCCTGGGGGCCCCAGAGAGGCCTGGCAGCTCTGGGGGCCTCTGCAAATCCTTGAGTGCCACAAAATGACTTAAGGAGCTTCTATGGGGGCCCCCCCAGCGCCCCAGGGCCCCCAAAGCCGTGGGACCCCAGGGGGCCCCCCTGGGGGCCCCCCGGGGGGCCCCCCTGGGGGCCCCCCAAGTGGCTGAGTTGTGCTGCGGCGAGCTCTGCGCTGCTGCAGAAGGGGCAGCAGCAGCAGCTGACGCGGCAGCAGCAGCTGCTGCAGCAGGAAAGGCAAGGGACAGGAAGGAAATGGGGCCCCTAGGACCGCCGGGGGGCCCCCTATAGAGGCTGGGGGGCCCCAAATAGGGTACAGTTTGGGGGCCCCTATTGGCGGGCCTGCAGCTGCTGGACTCAGCAGCAAAACGCGAAGGAGCCTTTACAAAGAATGCTGCTGAAAAATGAGTTGAGAGGAAAATGGGAAAAGTTGAAAATGCAAAAACGAAGAAAAACGAGCCAAGCAGACGCCACCCCCCCAACCTTCCTTTTCTGCGCATGGTAGCATCCCTTTTTGTGGAAATAAATGTTTAAATGGCAAATAAAATCATTTGAAAAGCATTTGAAAACAGATCATGAGCGAAACCCGGCAAACATCCCAGCGCTGCTTCGGGTGTATGTACGTACACCCGAGAGGCGGCGCGGGAACACCCTCGAGTTCTTCGCCGCGGAAATGACTTTTTTTGTTTCCGTTTTTGAATTTAAATTGAAGTAATTAATTGAAAGATTTGGCATTTAATGCAAATAAAAGAAGTTCGCGGGAAAAGACTCACAAGCCCCAGCCCACTGGGCCCGCGGGAAGACACTCGGTTCGGCCGTGAGTGATTCACGCCGCATTTCCCCAACATTTATCCGCGCAACAGATTATTTATAATTTAAATTGAAAAGATAATTCAATTAATTATTTATAAATTTAATTGAAAAGATAAATCAATTCATTTTCGCGTTTATTTGGCGCTTCAAGTCGGGCCAGATCATTTGCTGCGGCTTCCCTGTATCTGCAGCCAGTCTCAGTTCAGTTTGCGCCCGTTTCGCCTCTAGCGTTTCATTTCATGAATTAATTATTTATTTTTTTTCATTTTAGGAATTAATTGTTCATTTAAAAGTTCTATTTTGCACAAATAACTTTTCTAAACGAACAGGCTGCCGCCTGGGGCCCCTCTGCTGCCCCGACAGAACTGGAATTGAACCTAAACAAAACTGAAGGCCTAGGAGCAGCAGCAGCAGCAGCAGCAGCAGCAGCAGCAACAGCAGCAGCAGCTGCAGCAGCAACAGCAGCAGCAGCAGCAGCAACAGCAGCAGCAGCAGCAGCAACAGCAGCAGCAGCAGCAGCAACAGCAGCAGCAGCAGCAGCAGCAGCAGCAGCAGCAGCAACAGCAGCAGCAGCAGCAGCAGCAGCAGCAGCAGCAGCAGCAGCAGCAGCAGCAGGCGTTGGACAGAGTAAATTGAAACAAGTGAGTTGTCTGTTCCTAAACAACACTCCCAAATGCAAAACTCCACTACAATTTGAAAACTTGGCCCACATTTTTATTTCTTTTTTCTTTTGATGATTTTCCACAAACGCCTCTTCGCTTCCACTGTTTACTCGAAGGACATAAGCAAGGCCGCCTTCGCGTGCCGAAAGTGCATATAATATATAATATATATAATATATACATATATATATATATTATATACATATATAATATATATAATATATACATATATATATATGTATATATATATATATATATATATATACATATATATATGTATATATATATATATGTATATATATATATATATACATGTATACATATATATCTATATATATATACATTTATATGTATACATGTATATATATATGTCTATATATATATGTACGTATATAAGAATAAATATATATATATATATATAAGTATATATATATATATATGTTAAATATGTATATAATAATATAATATATATATATTATATATATATTATATATATATAAACAGCTGTAGAGAATATATGCACTGGGGCCCCGCCTGCGGGGCTGCTGGGCCCCGCAGCGGGGAAGACTGGCTGGGGCCTCTGCAGCAAAGCAGCAAATGGAAATGAAGAGCAGCAGCAGCAAATGAAATGCGGAGAAGCCAGTGGACCACTGCTGGACCACTGGTGGACCACTGGTCACTGCAGGCGCTGCTGCTGCTGCTGCTGCTGCTGCTGCTGCTGCTGCCAGTGCCCCCCGCAGCCCCAGCAGAGATGTATATATATATGCTCTTGCACATTTGAGAGTCTTTATATATTTCTGTCTTTGGATTTATTTATCTTTTATTTTTTATTTATTCTGTCTTTGACTCTCTTAGGCTTTATTGCACTAAGTGCTACTGCATACAACTCGCGCCTGCGTCCGCCGCTTCCTAACGCTGCTCTCCTGCTGCAGCTGCTGCTGCTGCTGCTGCTGCAGCAGCTGCTGCAGCAGCTGCAGCAGCTGCTGCGGCCGCGCCTGGCTTGTTGCGGCTGCAGCTTCGGTCGCAGCTCCGCTCCTGCTGCCGCCCCAGCAGCAGCCGCGGGCTCCCCGCAGCAGCAGCAGCAGCAGCTACTGCTGCTGCTGCTGCTGCTGCTGCTGCTGCTGCTTCTCGCCGTTAAGCTCCTGCTTGAGGCTGTTGACAATGGCCGCGAGGGCGGGGGAGTGGAGGTAAGAGTGGCCTTTGAGGAAGTTCGGAGAAGGAGAAGAAAAGTCTCTTCGCAAAAATAATAATTCCGAATAATAATGAGCTTCCACCACTCGCCCGTTGAACTTGCGGCCGTTCAGCGCCTGCAGCAGCAGCCTCGCAGCAAACCCTTCTTCACAACGGCCAGCAGCAGCAGCAGCAGCAGCAGCAGCAGCAGCAGCAGCAGCGAGCGGCCGCAACAAGAGCAGCAGCAGCAGCAGCAGCAGCGACACACGCAGCAGCAGCACGCTGCAGCAACACGAGCAGCAGCAGCAGCAGCACGAGCAGCAGCAGCAGCAGCAGCTACACGAGCAGCAGCAGCAGCAGCAGCAGCAGCAGCAGCAGCAGCGCACCTTTCTTGCGCTCGCCGAGGCCTCGCAGTCTATGAAGGCGACGTAGGCGTAGCCGACCATAGGGGGAAGGACTTTTGTCTTTCCTTGAATTGCATCCATCACCATTTGTTCAGTCACTTCGCTTTCCTCATCTGCTGCTGCTGCTGCTGCTGCTGCTGCTGCTGTGTCTTCCTTTTTGGGCGCCTTGAGGGGCTCGTCTTTCGCGGCGTCCTGCTGCTGCTGCTGGTTGCTGCTGCTGCTGCTGCCGTCTCCCTCCTCCCTCTTGACTTTGTGCGGCGGCGACTCGGGCTTGGGGCCGCTCGCGGGGCCGCTCGCGCCATCGCTCGCGGGATCGCTCGCGCCGTCGCTCGCGGGATCGCTCACCCCACACTCCTCGTGCAAGTGCCGCGGATCCACACAAGGATCTTTGCAAATCCGAGGCACCTGGACGTCCACCACTCTCCCCCCGCACTCTTCGCACTCCAGCCGAATGTCTTCGACAATATCCGAGTACTCTTCGTCGTCTTGCAGCTGCAGCGCAGCAGCAGCAGCAGCAGCAGCAGCAGCAGCAGCAGCAGCAGCAGCAGCAGCAGGTGCACGCAAACGGCTTGAAGACAAAACCGCCACTCCCTCAAAAAGGAAATTCGAAATTCCCCAAATTTTAAAGCGAACTTTAAAATTTTTAAAAGTTGTTTTTTTCTCCACTTTCCCTATTCTTATTTTCAGGCATATATGTTTGCATATATATACACACTTGATATTATAAGACACACTGAACTATTTATATATACAATATATAATAAATATGCAATATATATATATATATTATTTATACAATATGTAGTATATATAATATATATTATATATAAATTATATAATATATATTATGCATAATATGCATTATATACAATATATATAATAGATATATATATACTATATATAATTATATATTATATGTGCACCAAAGGAAATGGGCGGGCTGTGGGAAGAGCCAATTGCTGGGGCGTTTCTGGTTGAAGGAAGCGCGAGGGTTTAGAGGGGCGCAAACCACGATTTAGGGTTTAGATTAGGGTTTGGAGTGGGGCTTTACCTCCTGAGGAGTGACGATGTTGTGCAGCACGAGGACCCTCGTGCAGACCTGAGGCCGCAGCAGCGGGGGGGCCTTTTCAGTGCCTGCGACGGAGATTTTGTCTTTCAAAAAAGATGAAACTGCTCCTTCATTGATGGCGTTTTCGGCTGTCACCACTCGGTAGGGCGAATTCGTGTGCAGAATCTCCATGGCCTGCTGCTGCGAGTCCGGGTCCGTGTACTCGATCACGCACACCAGCTGCGGAAGCCGAAACGCAGAAACAAGTCCAAAAATGCAACAATTAATGCAAATATTTCCACTTTTCGCAGTCATTTCGTTGAAGATCGAACGGAAGTGGAGCGAAAGCCGAAGTGAGAGGATCGCCTGCGGACGCGGCAAGCTGAGGTGTACATACACCCCAGCACGCCGCATCCGCAGCCTTCACTTAGCACTGGTGGTACTGAATGGAATCGGAGTTAATTTTTGTTTTCTTTTGTTGTTTTTCTGTTTTTCTTTGTTGATTACCTGTGTCTCGTCGGTGTCCTTCTTGAGAATGTCAAAGGACTTCAGCGGACCGAAAGTTTCAACCAGCTGCCGAATCTGGAAGGCGCAGAAAGCAGAACAGAAATGAAAACGAAATGAAAACAAAAACTCTTTGCTGCTGCTGCTGCTGTTCAAATAAAAAAGCAAAATGGCAAACACAAATGAACTCTTCAGGCCGCATTGCTGAGGAAACGATGCATCTGCACAGACGCGAAAAACAATGCATTCTTGCGGCGCAGTAAACGCGTAGCGCACCCCCGCATGCAACAGCAGCAGCAGCAGCAGCAGCAGCAGGAGGAAGAGAGGAAGCTTTGGATGAATAAGTGGATGGTTTCCTTCTTTTGTTTGTTTTCAATTGCCAGTTCTCACCTTCTCCTCCGACATAGAGGCCGGGAGCCCCAAGACGCAAAGCTTGTCGGTTTGCGGCGGCCCTGAAGAAAGCAACAGAACAGAAAAAGCACTTGGAAACAGCAGCAGCAGCACAGCAGCAGCAGCAGCAGCAGCGCAACAGCAGCAGCAGCAGCAGCACAGCAGCAGCGGACCGTCTGCGCCGTTGGCGTTTTGTGCGGCCCTGGCTGCTGCCTGCGCGGCCTCGAGGGCGGCCTTGGGGTTGAGCGGGACGGCGTTGGTGTCTGCGAGCAGCAGCTGCTGCTGCTGCTGCTGCTGCTGCTGGATCTGGTTCACAATGGCCGTGGCCACTGCAGCAGCAGGGTGCAGCAGCGGAATCGTCGGCGCAGGCACCACCTGCTGCAGCTCCAGCGGGTAAGTCTTCGGCCGGCCTATCCGCAAGTTAAAGCCCAAACAACTCAGGCCATTCAGCTGCATCGCATTCGAGGCCTCTTCCATAGTTCTGAACTCCACGAAGGCGTAGTGGCCGTCGCTGCTGCGCCAGGCCTTCACTGCGGGGGGCCCCGGCAGCAGCCCGCCGCCGACAGCGGCCATTGCGGCGTTGAGGAATTCCAGCAGCTGCGGGACTTCGACGTTGGGGGGGAGATTTCCTATGTAGAGTTCTCGCGCTGCTTTTGTTGCTGCGGGGTCCAGCTGCAGCAGGCCTGCTGCTGCTGCTGCTGGCGCTGCAGCAGCAGCAGCAGCTCCCAGGGCCAGGCCCGGCGCTGCTGCTGCGGCGGCGGCGGCGGCGGCGGCGGCGGGGGTTAGTGGGGCCGCTGGGGAGGCGCCCAGCACGCCGCTGAGTGCTGCGGCCGCGCCGGGCACTGAGGCCAGGCCTGCTGCTGCTGCTGCTGCTGCTGCTGCTGCTGCTGCTGCGCTCGGCTCCTCGCTCTCCCCCAGACGCGGCGGAGAGTCAAACCGGTAAGCCTTCCGCCCCTCCGACCGCCAAGTGCTGCGCCGGTGGAAAGGACCCCCCCTGTCTCTGTCTCTGTCTCTGTCTCTGTCTCTGTCTCTGTCTCTGTCTCTGTCTCGGTCTCTGTCTCTGTCTCTGTCTCGGTCTCGGTCTCTGCTGCGCGAGCGACGGGGGAAGGGCTCGCGGGGGGGGCGGAAGCGCTCGCTGCTGCGTCGCTCGCGCTCGCGCTCGCGCTCTCTCTCTCGCTCGCGCGGCTCCCGCGGCTTCTCCCGGTCCCGCGGGCGCTCGCGCTCCCTCTCCCTCTCGCGCGGGCGCTCACGGTCTCGCTCGCGCTCCCGCTCGCGCTCCCGCTCCCGCGGCTTCTCCGGCTTCGGGGCCTCCCGCTCCCGCTCCCGCCCCCGCCGCTCCTCCCGCGCCATCTTCGCTCCCAAGTCCCTCCGCCTCCGCCGCTGCAGCGGGCCTGGCGGCCTCCGCACAGCTGCTGCAGCGCGAGCCGCCCGCCCCGCAGCAGCCCGCGCCCGCAGCAGCAGCAGCAGCAACCACCCCGCGATCCCGCAACCTCCTCAGCCCCCAGCTCCCCTCAGCCAGCCCCAAATGTCGTGCATGCACTCCCGAGCCGCAGCAGCTCCGAGTTCGCGGAAAAAACGCCGCGGAACAGCCCCAAACGCCGCCGTTCAACTTCTGCTGCTGCTCCAGCCGCCGCGGCGGACACGCAGCTCCGATCGCCGGGATCCGCGTGTCTTTTTGCCGCCTTTGCAGCAAAAATCCGCCGCAATTCGACAGAAATAAACAACTGCGCGAAATCTGCGAGAAACAACGGAGAACTGCAGCAGCCGCAGCATGCAACCCCGCGAGCCGCGCGGGAGAAGCAGAGTTGGGCCGTTGGTTTGCCCCCGCAAACCCTACAAAACTCTTTTCGGGTCTTCTTTATTTCTCTTTTAAATCAAAATTGCGCAGTTCGGATCCCAAAAGAATAGTTCGCCGCAAACCCTTGGTGCAGCAGCGGCGCCACAGGGCTGTGGGCCCTCCCTCGCCAGGTCCTAGCAGCGCTGGAGGCTGCTGGTTTCGCAGCAGCAACAAACTTCACCACAGAATTCCATCTTTTCAACTCCATTTAGTCTTTATTTTCACTTACTGTTTACCCATTTGCAGTCTTCAAATGGCCAGTCGCAAAGGGGAGGAAAACAGGGGTGCATGCCGCAGTGCTGTGCTGCTGGGAGTTTCTGTGAAACTTGAAATATTCAAATTGCCCATTTTGGCTTTGTTTTCTCTTTGCTTTCACTTTTGAGTCCGCAGGAATCCAGGCGGGACACAGGGGACTTGAATTCCCGCTTCCTGTTATTGTTTTCTGCAGGACTTCACATCACCAACTGCAGAGAAACAGTGGAGCCAAAAAGAGCCCCGTAGATCCTTCAAACACTAAAAAAAGCCCAAAATACCATTCAATAGATTGTTTCTTCTTTGATCTACCCCACAAACAAACAACTCGACGAGTCCACATAGAAAATTTCCAAGTTCCGCCTCGTTTAATTAACCATTTAATGCAACTTGCCCAATTGAATTTGCATTGCTAGTCATTAAAGGCAGACAAAAGCTAAAAAGAAGCCAAGTAGCGGAGAAGGACACAAAGAACAGTCCCGCGGGCCAGCTCACAGCCTATTGCCTGCAGTTCAGTATTTTATTCGTCTCTTGTCAGCACCTCTGTGTTCTTACTGCTACGAAAAAGTATCTTTCTACTTTAGATTTGCTTTCTTATCCACTTTGTGCTGCCGCAATCCTAGTGGATCTGCAAGAGAACTGAGAATGAAGCTTCTGTTGCAAATCTGTATCGCTTGATACTGAGTTGAAAGGTTTCTGCGAAACCTTTGCCGATCCTTCGCCTAGAATATAATAAAGTAATTAAACACAACACTAGAAACCTGAAAGCTGTTGATGAGGTGAGGAGTCCATGAATGGAACTTTAGCAACGGGCCATCATCAGTCGAATTGATGGAGTGGAGTAGAGCATATTTCCATTGTGGGTAACTATTTGATGACGACAATGCGCCAGAACAGATGAAGTTCTTTTGGAAATCAAATACAAATGTTTTTGCACTCCCCAGAGGCATAGAGCCGCTGATGCAGGGAAGCACAGGTACTATTCTCAAAAGCCAGACGGAAAACGACGAAAAACACCTCAGCCTGACGACCTGCCATTCAATTTGAAAGTACATCTAGCCCGCTACGACCAAAGCAACGGAAGCTGAAGCGTAAAATGATACCACGGGAAATCGCGAGAAAAACAGCTAATTAGTTAGCGCACTCCTGTAATAAGAGCTAGAATTTGTCCATTCTCAGTGCAACGCATTGATAGGAAAAGACATTTCTTGTCGACACGAGCGACCAAATATCAAAAGAAGTATAGTGAGCCGCAGGTCTTGATAACATACTTCAATAGACACGTTGTTAATCAAGCGCAGCCGCTGTTGAGTAGGCCGCCTCAGGAAAATGGCAGCAAATGTGACGGAGAGTTTCATCCGATTGTGAACAAGCATGAAACTCGGGAATTCCCCAATCCGGTATACTTTTCTTTTTGTTCGGAGGAGTGCGGTTGATGGCTTTAGGAAACTTCAGCTGCTTTAAACGTTGAATTTATAATTGCCAGCTCATAGCGGTGCCACTGAAGTGACCCGCACTAGAACACATGCTTTCCACTTCCCCCACAACTACTTTCCCTGCGCACTGTGGGCTGCTCTTCATAATTGATTTGTATGCCGCAATTCAAGTGCATGGACTTCTCATGCAGCAATGGAATGTTAATTGGTTCGAACAGTCCATTTGCTTTGTCAGACATGTCCCACGCTCAGCTTCAATCTCTCTATTCCATGCCGAGTCTTCACCTGCCTAGGTAAGCACAGGCCACAAGCCTCTTGTAAAGGAGTTCTGCGTAAACAGAGGTTTGCTTTGGGCCTGTAAATAGGCAGTTTAGTGCTGTTGAATAGGCTCGCTCCTACTGCGGGTTAAGCGCTCATGGGCACGGCTCTTTGCGTGACTCGCTTCTTTATGCGTTTCCTCGCGAAGTTGAGTACCTTTATACAGCTTGCTACGGATATCCAGAAGCTTTTTGACAGATGATGCGGGTGAGTTCCATGTTCTTTCTCTCACTTAAAGGCGAAGTAACTGTTCCCTTAAAATGACGATTGAAGGACTAGTTGTACTTGCCAGGCCACCAAGAATACAAGTACAATAATTAGCGGGAACACAAGCCTTATGATGAGAGAGGCCAATGCGGAAGTAGTAGCTGGGTAACACTCAAATATTTTACTGAAGCAAACTTAATTTTTGCCCTCAGGAAATGAGTGCTGTGTCTGACTAAGACTGACCAGCATGCAGCCAACAGGCCAGATGGGATCTGTGTCTGCCCTTACCGGCATGCACCTCTAAGCTGGAGAAGTTGTGGGGGAAGTTACGCTGATCATTTTGGTTATGACAATGCAGTGACGAACCAACAAGAATAGTATACCTCGAAACCAATGCTCGGTGACGTAAAAGTTGTAGCGAAAATGCCAATACTGTGTGGGGTGCCTACGGGATAAGTACAAGTCCAGTCATCAAGTTTCCATATTTCTTTTGGCAAACGCTGGACTGCAGTACATGGCTGCAACGCTAAGGCGATTCTCGCAAATATGCGGCTGTGAGGAACATTTTAGCACATTTTCCCACATGTAAGAGGATGGCTGGCTGAGTGTTGCATCTACCCTCTATGAAAATGGCTGTCTGCGCTTGTGGGCGGAGCCAGTACGTAGTCAGATCGGATTTTCCTCACTAGAAAGCTGTCGAGCAACCTCCAGGCATTTCGCCATTCTTCCTGGTCTGGGGTTTTATAGTAGCCGTGGCTGTGTAGCGGTACTCAGGCAGGCCTCTTCTTGACTTCATATGAAGGTGGCGGCTGCTTACGTGGTGAGGCTGAAGGGTCTTAGCTCACAAGGAGCAGCTGCAGATGGCCAAAAGTTGGCGCAAGCTGTTGACGACACTTGAAGGCGCACCAGTCTTTGTGATTATAAGGCGATCCAGCAAGGTGAATTACGCTGGGAAACGTGCACATCTGTGCATCTGGCCTTCCCGTTTCGTGGAATAGTGTAAGGATGGCGTTTTAGACAGCGCTTGAGACCAATTTTCAGCGGAAGGGAGGCTGCTCTTTTGGGACCGGCACAAAACCACTAACTTTCCCCGCTCTGCATCTTGTGACAAGCCTACAACAGGGCTGCTTGTTTCTGCATCTTTATACCCTGGGGCGGATTGTAGATTAGGTAGAATATAAGACCCGAAGAAGCCTTTGCAGTATTGAGGAGCAGCACTTGCCCTCCCCAGATGGTGACCTTCGAGCGCAGTAGCTGAGAGCCATTACAGCTCCCTTTGTGGCCGCTAAACGAGCAGAACCTAGTGAGGCAAGGCAACTAACTGAAAGCAGTTGGCCCGCCGAGATTCCTCAAAACAAAAATTGGTGTATGATGTCCCGAACATACCAGCAACTGGATGAATTTTTTCACTTTTCAATTGGGGGTTTGCCAGTGTAACGCAAACTGCCTATTTTCTCTGACGTTAATGACACTCTGCGTTTCTGCATATCCGAGAAGTCCTGGGTGCTGCTCGCTGATGGTAGTGCGGCATAGTTGTAGACTCGTGCCCTACTTTATCGAATGGATCAAATAGTCTCCTGCACTGCAGCATTAAGGAACTGAAGCATTGCCGGTGAAATTGCTCCTGTGCTGTTCCTCGAGTTGAATCCCTGCTATTCGGCGTTCTATTCCTTTCAAGGAGTCGATAAGCCAAATTTAAAAAACAAACAAAAAAGCAATTCTCTCGCAATGGAATTTACAGATTGATTGCTTGCGTGCAGCTCATTGGTGACTGCGAAAAAAGGATGGATCCGGTTTGGACGCACTTCAGAGGCGTTCGACAATGCATGTGGGAGTTTAGTCTCAGATCTTTGTTAAATGAGTTTTTCTCTGCTTAATGCGTTTAAAGGCGCGTTTGCTCTGTGTTTCTTTCAACTCTTTGGCGAAGAGGTCATCGCATGCTGCTCTGCAGACCTTCTGCCCAGAACTCAAAACCCCACTGTAGTGAACAGCCGTCCAGCACTGTTACTACGTATGGTCCCAAGACAAGCCCGACTTAGGTGAGCGCTCGGCTCTGTCGGTCGAAGGTACCTGATTAATAACTAACAGCTGTCTGAAACCTTAATCGACCTTCTTCGGTGGAGTTCATATCATTTCAAGGTGAGGAAAAACCCAGAATAATAGAACTGAGAGCTGACCCTCCCTGAGGGTCAGCGTCCGAGTCGCGTCACAGCACCAGCCTTGCGC